>NW_026086604.1:92523824-92591324 GCF_022539395.1 Myiozetetes cayanensis | reverse complement strand
CTTTAGTCTGTGGGGCTGGGTATTTGGCTGGGATGCCAGACCTCTCTCCCTAGCATCATGGGCATCAGGGACACTTGGTGCCTACCCCTAGGTGCGCTTCAGGAGGGAGTTGGTCCTGGACATGCTGGTTTAGGCAGAGCATGTTGAGGAATGGACATGTTCATTCTACTGGACTTGTTCAAGAAAGCATGGTTGAAAGAGGAAAAACTGATAGCTCAAAGCCAAATTTTTCGGAGGAGTAGAGGCAGAAATTCTGTTATTGTTGCAACTGTCCAACGGCCTTCTTGGTACAAAGGAACCTGGGATTGTTTCCCAAATCTGCACAAACTCCAGGGCTGTGTCCTGGCTCCATAGCAGGCATGACCGGGCATAACCAACACAGAGATTTTGCAAAATAGAAGTGTGGCAAAACCAGGGCTGCAGCATTCTTTGGAGAGACATCTGTAGGTTGGTTGGTGGGAGAAGATGCTGTGATACCCATCTGTGCTATAGCTGGAGACACTAGACGGGAAATAGATATGAAACAAGTCTGTAACCAGAATGCTTGCACATGCACAGGCTTATTACAAGTTTTTGGGCTTATCTTTCTCAGGAGTGAAATCCTGTCTTGATCCACAGGAAAGATGAAAGAAAAGCAGTAAGTAGTTTTTGGTTTATTTTGTTTCTTTTAACTGAAAGAATAGTTAATTTTCCGTTCAGACAATACCCTCCTTGTTCATGGAGGCTGACATGTAATGTTAGTTTTAATCTTGTGCCTGCAATTGCTATTTCTAATTAATGTAAAGAGACATAAAAGCAAAATTATATATCCCTGAGTAAAAGGGATTAAAATGAAAATACCGCCAATTCAGTTCTAATTTTATTTATAAACCTAATCTGAAACAAATGTCACTTTTTAAACTGATTCTGAATATATCATGCTGACTGTAAAATTATAAAACTCCCACTGATGTATTCAGGAAATTCAGTTGAGCACACTCAGTAATTTCACTTTACTAGTCATTAGGTACAAATTACTGTTCACCATAAAAAATATGAATCAGCTGTCTGCATTTCTTTTTGATTTGGAAACTTAAGATCATGAATCATTTGCAATTAATTACAAACCACACGTAAAACAACGTGAATCGTATTCAAAGCCTATGTTTAGCAGTGTATCATTTGCTCACTGAATGTCATTGAAAGCATTATTCTTAGTAATATAAGGGTTTTCCCAAAACTTCCAACTTCAGCTCAGTAAAGACATTTTACCAGGGTCCCAGCATGGGGGACATTCTTTTTAAATTGATTATAGAAGATTAGTTAATGCCACCTTGCATTTCCAGGGCCAAATTAATGTCACACATAACTATGTAAAAGTAATCTTAACAGATTAAAAAAACAATCTGCAAAAAAAAAAAAAAAACAGATTAAAAGTTTTATTTTTAGGCCACATTTTAAGAAGATGTTCTCTTAGAAGTATCATAGTGTAAAAATAGTCTTAGACAAGAAGAATAACTCATTTTGGTCTGTTCTTCAGCACATGCACTTCAATACATATTTAAAGGATGTATTTTAGGTTTTCCACATCGTATACTAAACCATCTTGAGAAACAGGTGTATTTTCAAAGAAAGCTGGATAGAAGTTTAGCCTCACTATTATATTATGAAGTGCAATGTTTTCATGAAGAGCTTTTCTGAGAAACTATAAAATGGGAAACCTTTTATATTCAGTTACAAATAGTTCTTTGTTAATCACTGAAGACAATTAATTTTCTTAAAAGACAGTGAAAAGAAAAGTTTGCTTCTCTCTTCTTTCAGTATGTTGTACATTAATATAAGGATATCTGTCATTTCTTATATTACAAAGTCCTTACTTGAAACAGTAATTACATGCCAAAGTAATATGTATTTCGAATATTTTCTTTATAAAAAGAAAATGTACATCTACTAAGAATAACTGAAAAATTAAAAGGATTTATAGCTACTTCCTACTATCAGTATTTAGTTCCTAGAGATTACTGATAGATTACTAGAGTGGTGTTGCTGCTAAAATTGCCATGTATTCCTCAGACCTTTGCCAGACTAAATGAGGAAGCTGCTTCCTATGAGGTGTAAATTCTCCTTCCAGAGTTTCTGCAGGTGAGAAGACATACAGTAACTTCCTAGAAAACTGTTCTGTTAATAAATCTGTTGTATTTTCAGTACTAGGAATACACACAGGTATAGTGAATTAATAATATTCCCCATATAGGAGAGACAAAAATTAATAAAATATGTATTGGAAAGGTATTTTAAATTTTTAATTAACACATACTATATAAGGTGTATCTATAGGTGTTGCTTAAATTTTAGATGCTTTCAGTAAAAATCTTCAAATACATTCATGATCAAATCCTCTTTTATTATCTCAAATATGGTGCACCTGGTTATTAGACAACTGAGGGGTAGGCAGATCTGCCTAGCCTGAGTTTCTACATTACATACTTTCAGCACAGGAAAGTGATACTCATTGGAAGAATGAGATATACTGATCACAGAAGGATTTGCTTCAAACTGCTTAAACAATGCAAAAGAATGTGATTAACATTGGTAAGACTGCAAGAACTTTGTTCAATACAAGATATTTTCTGAGGAAAATTCATAACACATTAAAATAATAAAAAATGTTAGTGGAAAGTTTTCTCTTTGCCAATATCATTTCTCCGAGCATATAACCAGCAGATTCTATCCATCTGACTTTAATATATCCCAATACAAAAGACTCACTTCCCTGAGGAGATTACGACGCTCTAGAGTATAACTAGTTATTAAAACTAAAGTATAACAGAAAGTGGTTTTCCCCCCTGGAATTCAAATTTTCCTTTGTCTTAATTCCATCTCATTTCTGCTGTGAGAATCCATGTGTTTGTGTAGGACATTGGTGTTTGCCATTCAAACATGTATGGACTGTAATCACAACCTATTCCCATGTCCCTGGCCCAACAGTTCAGACAGAGTAAATATAGTGAAGGATTTTACAGATTTACATATATATGAACACATATATGCATTTATCTATTTCTGGGAAAGCATCTTTTCAGACGTTTTTGCTTTTGTCTTAATTCTCTAGAAACCTAGCAAATCTAGAAAAGGGGAAAGAGGGAGAGAATTACAGGTTATTCCTCATCAGAGGTGTGAGGTTACCTGTTGACAGGTATCATGAGCCAGTAGAGTAGTCCCCTGGTATTTCTTATGGTCTCTTACGCTTCAGATACCACTTGCTGTTAAATAAAAACTATGAAATAGAGCAAGTCCTTTTGTCTTCCTCTTGATCATGTTAACTTCAGATCTTTGTACTTATCCCATATATCTCTTCTTTGAAGGCAGTGTAATTTATAAGGATAGAACACATAGGAATCCACAGTAATGGATTCAATTTGAAAAATCTGGTCTCAATTAGTAAATCTTAGTTTTGATTCAGATTGAGTTTTTACTGATATGTTACTGTAAACCCAGTTGCTCAAAGCATATAACATTTGTGAGTGGCAAAGAGCAGGAGACACTCTAAGTAAGCATTTGCAAAGGACTAGCAATAGTTATTTTATTAGGCTGCTAAAACCACTGCTGCTTGACTCAGATCTATACTTCAGCTATAAAATTAATGTATCAACTGTGTAATAACGTTGATTTGTTACCAGCAACCACTGTGTATCAGTGGTATTAAAGACAGTGAAAAATTCACAGAACATAATCACATGGTATTCTGAGTTGGAAGGGACCAACAATGATCATCAAGTCCAACTCTTAAGCGAATGGCCCATATGGGGATCGAACCCACAACCCTGGGACTAGTAGCACCATACTCCAACCAGTGCATCTAACCTCAACAGTAATCCACAAATGATTTTTTCCCTCACGAACTGGGATGCTTCCTTTGGTATTTATGGAAACATTTAATTGCTAAGTATGATTAAGAATATTTTGCCTTCTATCCATCTATAACTAATTCCCATTTTATGTACTCTTGTACGATATTTTTAAAGGTTTTATACCATTTTTTACCAAGATTATTTATTTCAGAACCTGGAAATGGACTCAGTTTATAGTGTTCTAAACAATTTTTCATCATTAATTGTAGTCTAAATTAATTTTTGTCACTGTTGAGTCTTTGTTAGACTAGGCATACATATGAAGATGACACTTACTTGCTGTACATACATAATCAGCAGAAGCATGTTCTTTTCAATTCCATTGGAGCATTTTACCTTGCTAATTTTAGCTTCAAGGACACATTTTTTTACTTCCATTAGAGCCAATGGCTGGAAATAAATCCTAACCTGCTATATTAAAATTGTTGTGGTAAGCACCTACATAACTCTCTCTGATCTTCTAATATCTGCATTCCCTACAGGGAAACAGTGAAGGCAATAAATATTGAGTAAAAGGAAGACCAGAGTCAAATCTCAACACACCTTCAAGTTCACATGGTGCAGATGTCTTCCATTGACTCTGCTACCTAACAAAAAGGAGCCAAGTGAACTGGAGGATGAGAAAATCTCCAGACATGAAAGTAAGAATAAACAAGGTCTGAGAAGGAAATGTTTCGTTTCAAACATTTAGTAAAAACACCCATTACTCAATCAGAAATCTATGCTGTAAGCTTTGATATCTGGGAATTAAATCTTATGCCCAAAAAAGGCTTCAGCTGGTGCAATGAACAAATTAAGATTACCTACCAATTGAGGTAGTTTAATGAACCTCTTCCACTGCTCTTCAATTTTATTTTTATAATCCATTTCAAGACCTCTGTCTTTGTTCTACATTAAATTGACCAATGGACATGAGCAACCACATTCCTGCTTCTGGCCAGTACCTTTGATAGCATAAACATTGGGTTGAATAATGAAAGAAATATGGCACTACAAGGCAGAGATTTGAAGAAAAAAAAAAACTTTTTTTTTTTTTTTTTTTGGTTTGGGATAGACTACACATTTCTTACTGTAAAAACTAAGCATTTTAATCCTGTGACTTTTAGTACTCAGTGCAGAATTCATCTGTTGGACTCAGCATTCTCTAATTAAAATTTTATCCCATGTATATACTCTATAGAAGAAGGAGTGACAGGTATTTCTTCTTAACCTTTAAGAGTACCACAACGTTAGGAGGGAGAAAAGTACAAAGATAGAAATGTAAGCAGGAAACAGGACAGGAAGATGGATTGATAACATAGCTGAGCTGTTTTCATAATTAAAAAGGTGGCAGGGACTGCGGTTTGTTTATTGTTTGTCCAGACTGAACTAAGAAATTGCATTCTTTTATTTTAATATGATAAATCTAGCTGTAACTTAAGCCTGTTTGTTTGAGTTTTTTAGATTTGTTTCCTAAGCAAAGAAACAAAATTTTTAACAATGTAGATAAGAGATTCAATAGATAAAACTTGCTGTTAAAGAACACCTATTTCCTTTATTGTCATCTGGATGAGTGCTGTGCTACTATGAATCCATTACACGTTCTGGAAAAGGCTGTAGACTTCAGTGTGAGGATTGTCCTTTATATTTCTATAATGAACAACATCATTAAAGCATTTTGCAATAGTGGTGACAGCAAATGTAGTTGTGCCATGACTGGATCACTCAACAAGAACAATACAGAAAAAAAAATATTTCAAAAGAGCTCAAGACAACTTTACAAAAGTTTGCCCCATATAAGTGGGTGTGCGTATTCACTCACATATGTGTAGGTGAGTGTTTATTACTGGTTGAAAGAATCAGGAAATTCTCTCCAGTTAACAGTTTGGAAAAGCACATGTATGTGCTGTTTAACCCATGTGAGGTAGGCAGAGACAATTACCTTTAGAACCCTCCATGGCACAGAAATTACTACCTATGTTTCATGTAAAGAGTAAGAGATATTTCCATCATGATGTGTTAATTTTATCTCAATGTTATTTTTAAAAAAGTCTACTGGATTTAAATTTGTCTCTCAATACAAATGCTAATTTTAGGTATAAAGGCATTTTCTCATAGGGAAGTTCATATGACGTATCACCAAAATGTATCCTAAATCTCATACCAATGAAAATTTCAGCCTTAAACCCCAGGTTCCACTGAGAGTTCTCAGCAGCAGACAAACTCAGTTTAAATTGTTACTATATTTCTTAAATTTTTAGACCTCAGTTCACCATGGTCATTAAAACGTATGGGTATAATGGAACGATTTATTAACTATTCTAGACTGAACTAGCCTACTCCTACCCTCCTGCTACCTTTCCCCTAGTTTTGAGACAAAATCTTACTTACTTGAAGAGTTTACCCACTTTACTGTAGGAAAGAACTAATTTCAAATAAAAAATGTTCATTCATTCCTTAATCAGTTATGGGGCATAAAGCTTGCTTTCAGCCTAACCTTTTTGTTTGTTTGAAAACCATTCTTTATTTGAAGGCAAGAACTTTTGCTTCCACTGAAAAATAAACAAAAATACAATTTATTTAACTCCAATTCAAACTTGTGTTTTTACTTTATAATTTCCAAGACCCACAAACAGCAGATGTCTTTTCTAATGGAGAACTGAGGCTGAGTACATGAATGCACAACCTTTCATCTGAGATGGTTAGTTCACTTCAACAGTAATGTCCCTATTATGCTATATCTGATGCAACACAGATTTTTTTAATTTTCAATTATGTATTTACACAATTGTTTGCAATTACAGACCATTGTATAATTGTGTAATTATGGACTTTTAAAGATACGAATTACTCCTTCCAGCATCCATTGAGAGTGTAACGAATGATGTTCAATTGCATAATTAACATACGTTTATTACATGTTATTTAAAAAACAGTTGAGCCTTTGCACTTTGTCATGCTTGGATCAGTTTTGGCCAGTTTAATCCACTAGATGTTACCCACTCTGTACAGAAACTGGTGAGCTGTCTGAGTGCTAAGGACACATGGTCATGGCACATAGAGTCTGGTAGGTGGCT
The DNA here is from genome assembly GCF_022539395.1 of Myiozetetes cayanensis. Taxonomy (NCBI): domain Eukaryota; kingdom Metazoa; phylum Chordata; class Aves; order Passeriformes; family Tyrannidae; genus Myiozetetes; species Myiozetetes cayanensis. The sequence goes on along the minus strand of NW_026086604.1, from coordinate 92,584,378 downwards.
GCACAGGGACTACATTTAGGAAATAACTGAGAAATAGGAACTTTTCTCTAAACTGGTGTGGATGCGTGTTTGTGCAAAGCATCAGGGTAAGTTTAGACCTGATTCTCCTATTCTTCATATTCTCTGTACATTTCTTGTTCTCTCTCTAATTCAGCATCCACATTATATCACTTTACTCAAAGGAATTTCTGCCAAGATTAGGTGATCTCTTTGGTTATACACCCACTTCAGCAATGAGCAGCAGAAGCAGGGACAGTATATCTGAAAATGGAGGATGTAATTCTAAAAAATAAAGGTGTTCTTTAATGGTTCTTTTCTAAATAATAGTTCTTAAAACAGCAAAATTTCACTTACCCTTTGAAGTGAATTAGTAGAGTGGGTGTAAACCATACAACTTGATTTTGTTTTCTATTCCTGTACTTAACAAAACAAAGGGGTGGAGGGATGAGGAAGGCAGTACTTCTACACACTGAGAATGCCTAAACCCTTCCTTCATGGGCAAGGGTGAGGAGGGGACAAGTTTTGTACTTGAAGCACAGAAATTGGTGTTAGCTAATTGATCGCACTAGGGGACAGTAGCATCAACTAAGAGGACTTTAGGTTGTATTCTTATTTCATTATCCTGCATTGTTCTTCCTTAAACTGCACAGGCAAGAGACAATATGTAGTTCTTAAATTAGTTTGCAGGATGGGATATACAGAAGAGGGACTGCTTGCTGTTTGCAGCTCCTGTTTTAATTCAAGGAGCTCATATGCAGGACAGAGGAATCGTTTCACTGTCAGAGTGCATCTAGCCTGTGAATGGGCAGGGACTCACAACACACTATGCTGTTTCACTTCAAAAGTATTTTGCTCCTGGTTTTCACCTTGCTTTTCTTAACCTTGATTTAAAAATCACTAGCTACACAACATTACATTTTGCTTCTTAAACATGGAAAAATAAAATGGCACTCACAATAGGAACAATTTTGCATTAGCAGATAATCTATTTAGCAATAAATAGGCTTTCAACTATTCCTTTAAGCTACATGCATCTTTGCCCTTATATTTCTAGAATTTTTTCACGTCATTAACACACATGTGGGAAAAAGATGGTTTTATGTATTGTAATGACATTCTGTGGTAAAACTACACTCAGTAATTCTTCCAGAAGGCAAAAAAAAACCACCTGCCTTGAATTTTAAGTATTGAGCACAAATAAGGTTTACTTTGGTAAAATATAAAATCACTTTTTGGTTTTTGCTTGCGATTTATAAGTTACTGCTTTGAATACATAATGCAAAATGTGTAGAAAAAAATGAGAGAATTTTGATTTTTAATTACTTACTGAAAAGCTTTTATCTTGAATGACTGAAAGCAGAAGGGAGAAAAGTACATTTCCTTACTGGTAGGGACAATTTACAGCATTTTTATTTTACTTTATAAAAGCAAAGAATCAAACAAAGCCCCCAAACAAACAACAGTTGCAAAAAACAGAGCAAATAAACAACATCCCCACATCAGTTTTGTTGTGCTACCTTGAAGAAGGAGTGAAAATTCATGACAAATAACTGATGAGTAATTTGCAACTACCCAGCATCCTTAGCATCTAGCTGAAGTAATCATTCTGTATCTGGTCTAAACTAGCCCTTTTTAAGACATATCTCAGAGACACTCTTAATAGGTTAAGTACTACTGCGCTTAACCTAATTTTATCATGATTTACAAATGCTTTCAAATAATCACCTACCTTATTGTAAAGGCAAAAACTTAGATAATCTAAGGTAACTCCCACCAATATGTGAACAATAAATATCTTAGATTTTGTGTGACCTCAGGGTTCCATGAGACAGTATTCCATATCAGGTAATTAATTAAATGTGATTGAAGGAGATGAATTCAACCTTTTCAATTAACAAAATTCACAGGACTTTGTGACTCAAGGCATGCTTGGAAAAATGTTGTACCAGTACTGACGATTTCAAGTACAACCAAATGAAGAACCATTCAATACATGCAGGAAGGTCAACTCTAAATGCATAAGAGTTGTAGGGTTGGGATCGGGGGTGGGAGGGAGATGTGTTTATTTCTTGTTTGAAGGATTTATTAAATCAGAATTTTACCTTTACTAGCCCTGTGGGAGTAAGGACTGAGAGTCTTAAAACTTCGTTAATTTATGCTTAATAAAATTCCATTGGCAGGAAATGCAGCTGTAAAAAGCAAATGCATGTCCTGATATGCATATTTAATATCTACTTTTTTATCCCCAAAAGCTGTGTCTCTCTCAGGAGCATGTTATAGGCACAGACAAAAAAAAATATCACGGATTACTTCCAGTGTGAACTGTTTTGGGGAAGTCAATAAGCATTGCCAAACAACAAGCCGAAAGAGATACCAACGTAATTCAAAGCCTTCAGAACTGATTATATATCAAAGTATTACACCTTGATTTCTCCTTACACAAAGCAGAGCATTAAAACAAGGCATGTGATGCACCCCTGGAACCAACTCCTGTTCTCTTAATGAATTAGAAAAGTGGTTTATTTATTTCTATAGTAGCTTACTTATTGACACATTTGTGTGTGTGTGCAAAAAGTAATTTCTGGTTAATACTCGAACCATCTGTGCTATTCTAATCCTAAGCTTCTTAGTCTGTACATATAAAATGACTTCTATTTTGTCTTTAAGGGGTCTTGAGGATTTTTGATTCTGCTGAAATTTTATTCAGATCCCCTATAATTATATCTGTTTTCAACACATTATGAACTTCTACAATAAAAACAGTACATGAGACAATGTGATACTACAGGTAAAAACTAGGTGACAGAACATTAAAATCAATGGAATCTATTAATATGATCAAGTAAAATCAATGAGAATAGCCATACATAATACAGTATATAGCATTGAAACTGTTCACCATAGTAAATAAAAAGTTAACATTGTCAATTTTCTGATACTTCTTCCAAAATTACAGCAATCTGTTATTATTTTGCTTTGCAATTTAAATGTATTGCCCCATGCTTCAAGTCCAACTGTTGTGAATGAGTATTTCTATTTAATATTCTTGCCTTTTTTTTACACCTATGAGTAATTATTTCTTTTATTATAAACAAAACACATAGAAAAACCCACACAAAAAGCAATACATTTCAAACAAAGGTAATGACTCATTCATATTATGATTCTGCCGAAATATATTTATTTTAGATATTTTGGCCATTTAGTTTCTTCATATGCACTAGATGAACCTGTACTGTTGCATATCAAGATCTGTTCTAACTTATGTAGATTTAGAAGACACATTGAAATTAACTTCTTCAGTTAACTTCTTCAGTAGCATATTTTGTTACAAAAGTCTTTAGGTAGAAATATCCTGTGACTGAGACCAAAATTAAACCATGATTTCATCAACCTGTGAAACAGACATAAGCTTATATTGTAACTGGGACTAATATTTCCAAACATCCTTTTTAGAAAAACATCCTTTTTAGAAAAACTGAAAATCAATAATAAGAGAAGTTTCAAAATTGACACTAGCCTTTTGAGTAACTGGAAATAGATCTTCCTGTCAAGGACTAAAACTGCTCTCCTCTGTCTAGACTGCACTGGGAGCAAAATTATCAGATTTTCATTTCCTCAATTTCACTCCACAGTGGTAAAACGTGCAAGTATTGATTCAACTGCTGAAACAAAAAGCAGGAGAGCTCTTCACCTCGTCAGGGTCAATGGGTTTGTGGGTGTCTAATTATACCTATACAGGGCATATAAATCTTTCTACTAGTCATTACGTGAACATAAGAGTCCAAAGGCATCATTAGAATCCTTTTAGCCAAACACTCATTCTTCTTTTGTTTTATGAGGGGTCAAAGAAACTGGGAATTAATATTATTGTGGCTCATAGATTTTCAAATTTGTGTTTGAATACAAGAAGATAGGCTTGAAGGAAAAGGATGCGTGTGTACCCATGCATGTCCATTTATAGGTCTGAGTTCTATCTGTAAACACACATAAAGTTTCTCTTTTTACAGTATTTGGTTGAGATTTACTGTAATGTAAAGAGCATGATAGCAAAATATTCAGATTAATTGTGGTATGTTACATATATAGTGTTAGTAAAGCTTTTGGGGGGTACTAATTTGTTTCAAAAGCAGATGAAATGCTAAGAATGAGCTGGAAATGCTAGTTGTAACAGAAGTATTAATCTTGTTTTTCATCACTCTGATTTCACTGTGGTCTTCCAAAAACTTTTATCTTTTATCCTTATAGTTACTGAAATTAGCTGATTCATGAAAAAAAAGTGAATATTGCCAGTCCATTAAAACAATATTAAGAATTAAAAAAAATCTGAAAAAGAAATGGCTATTACAATTACAGTGAAGAATCTGTGCTGCATTCCATTATGTTGTATGATATTGTGAGTGCTGGTCAGATGGTTTTTATGTTGTGTAACCATGACAGTAAGAAAATAATATTTGTATCATAGCAAAGCTGTCATATTTTGCAAGCAGATTACACAGATGCTGGGTGCTCAGCTTTTTGAACATTAGATGGAGTTAGAGCCTTTCATTTTATCTATGAGACCCGTAATAAGATCCCTTATCAGGAGTGAAAGTGATATTTTTGAAGTATTCATTTTCCGGGAATTCAATCTTTGTCTTACAAACTGACCCACCCACTTGAACTCAAAAGTTTTTACAGATGGTTATCCCAAAGTGCCAAAACAAAGAGGTAACAACTCTTAATACTGAGAAAGTAGACAGAAAAAAAAGCCTAACCCCCAAACTTATAAATGGCCACATCACTACAAATGAAAAAAGAGTCTGGTCCTACCTTTTTAAATAAGCTGTTTATGGCATTATTAAGTTCAGTGAGACATGCTAAAAACTGTGGATAGGATGATAGGATGCAATTATGCACTACAACAAGGAATGAGTTTGTTGGTTCAGTCATTGACACTTTCCGTCCTTTATTCATTGTGTGTCCATGCCAAACACCTTCAGAGGCCTGGGGCAGGTAATGCAAAGGTTACACAGTTATCTAAATGTGGCCCTTGGCTAAAAACACATCCATGCCTACAGTCCAACCCTCCTCTGCCCCCAGCTACTGTAGCCTCCAGACGGACTGGAGGGAGTAGGAATAGTACCATGTCTTGTCAGGAATCAAAGAAGAAAATGTGGGGAGACTTTGTACAGTGGTATCAGAAGAAAAAAGGGGCATATGGAGGTTTGATGCATTGATTGAATACCCTGCTAGCACAGGAGCTTAAACTTCTTCACAGCAGTACTGTTAGTGGGTCCTCTGCTCCTTCCTCGGTCATCAAATATGCTTATCCCTGATCCTTGTGCCACAATCCCCACCCATGCTCCTCACAGTGCCCCCATCCCTGCCTTGTTCAGCGTGGGACCCATTTATGATGAGACTACCATCTAAAGACACCATCTGCAGCTCACCAGTTTGTTTGAAGAGTTCCTGCTGCTGCCTGAAACCCTTTTTGGATCGAGCACAGAGCTGCAGTGAGATCTGTGGCCTACATTTGGTTTTGTGTCTGATATTCCCATTCTGGATGTGGCTAACAACTGTTTCTCTGCCAACACGTGCTGTTACAGGGCTGGGGGGAAGCAGCACAGAATTCCCTGCAGATGGAAGATGAACGTGCTGCCTTGATCGATGTCTCTGCGGCTGCCTCTCCGTACTCCTCACCCACTGACCCATTTAACAGCTGGCTGCTGTAAGTGCTAACCAACTCGGGAGAAATGACATCATACCTCATCGCTCAGTCCCAGGCACACTGCCTATGTGAAGCAAATGGGACCAGAGACCTGTACGTAAATTACGGCAGATTGCTTGCTCGTGTGAGAGATTTGGTCTGCTCAGGTGAGAGTGCGTCGGAGCCCAGGCATGGTGTACCTACTGTAAGTAACTGCATGGAGACAGAATAGAACAGGAGCTGCAGTAAACCAGATCAGTTCTCAGCATCCAGATGAGTAATTGAGTAATACAGGGAAAAAAAAAAAATAGTCCCTTTTTTCCTAATTTGTACAAGGACTTTCATATTTCCAGACATCTGATTGCTAGCTAAAAGGCAAATGATCCCTGAAAAGTTGTAAGTTCTCTACAAATGTGAAACAGAAATAGATGTATACATTGATTTACAAAGTGCAGAGAGATGCAAATACTCCATACTACTACTACTAGCTAAAATAAATCGTGTCATCACTAACACCATCAGCTTTGAATGGCATTGTATAAAGTCATCCAAAGATGTTTCATATACAACTGTTGAGAAGCATGTACACATAGGTTTGTGAAACAATTTATTTTTTAATATTAATGGCAGGCAGGATGGAGGTTTCAGCATGGGTAAAAGTTCATATAGCTACAACATTATTTATTCAGTATTTTTCTACATGCCCTTTTTTATTCCTGCTGCCCTCTTGTGGTGGAGTTTCATCTTTCTACATTAATATTTTCGATTATGAGTTTTAGATGTGGTAGTATTAAAATAGATTTAGCTAGTTAATTAGTTATAAATAATGGTTTTATTTAAAGAATTTAAGAAATCTAACATGATATGCATAGTGACTCACTTCAGCTTGACTAAATAAAATTGAACTGAACTTTCCTTTATTTGCATGTTTTACAATATTAATTCAATCCCATTATAAAAATATGCATCCATGATTTTAATAATATCTGAGGTATTGTTTTCTATCAAATTTAAATATGAATTTAAAGTGAAATATCAGAAATGCTTACCATAAGTCACTGGTCTTCTCATTCCACTACTGAAATTATTTCATGGCATTCCTTATTTACTAGCAAACTCTTCATGAGCAGTGGGAGGTCAAACACACATATAATATCAGTGCATATCATGGCCTTGATTGTGGGATAAGCCACATCTGGAACATGTTCCTTCTGCCTACACCTGCACATCTCTCCCACATGCAGCTCCTGAATCTCCTCAATACGTTTCTTGATGACTTCCTCTTGATCGCGACATGATCTGTCTTTCCACAGATAAACAGTGTTCCTTCTGAGTGGATCACTCATACATAAGCAAAGTGCCTGAAGTCCAATAAATGTCTGGGTTTTTTTCATCTCAAAATAGACTTTAAAAGACATATTTTAAGCTAAATCCAAAATGTGGCCAGTAGCTCAAGGACTTAATAAGAACAGTGTAAAGTGAAAGTGAGTGAAGTCTTAAGGATTGATTAGGCCTAACATTGTCTGCTACATAAATTTAAATAAGCCATTCACAGTTACATCACATGACTGATATAATTTCAATTTTATTGTTTTACAATATTAATAGCTTTAGAATAATATTTCTATGGTACTTACAAGGTTAATATTTTAGCAGTTTAAAGTTCATGCCATAGCTAGATAACATACTTAATGGCAGCAAAGCTTCAAACAAATTTCTTGCAACATTAGCTGCATTTAAAAGTATAATCTTATGCTGCTTGCTCTTGTTCAGCAACATTTCAGAATAATTGGAGAGAGTATGTATTTACAGTGGAGAAAATAACATACACTATTAACACTGCTTATGATGCTTATCATTATTTAGATGCAAAGTCTGAAAAAATATTGACAAAACTCATGTTCTAAATATGTCCTTATTAAATGGGAAGCATCTGAGTTTGTGGAACCCATCAGCACATGCTTAGATTTTTAAAAAAAATATATGAACAGATAGATTCAGATTTAATCAATGTTCTTAAAGATTATATAGAATTTTCTTTTTTTCCAAAGGATGCACTATCTAAGACACGGTCTACTGAATTTATTGAAAAAAATGATTGTGAATTCAGTGATTATTGACTGAACAGCTTTACCTGAAACTGGATGAGGTTTTTCTGTTTGGTCTGGGGTTTTTTTGGTGGTTTCTTAGTTGTTTTGTTGTTGATGTTTTTATGTTTTGGTTTGTTTTTTTGTTTTGGTTTTGTTTTGTTTTGTTTTGTTTTGTTTTTTAACTAGGATCTGAGCATTCAGATTTCAATTTCAATTCTATCAAGCCTGGTGTCTGAACATGACAATTGATAGCTAATTCTCATCACCCACCTTAGGAGAGTTTCACTGTTAAGCCAGAGAACATTGGTATGTTCTGCACCCAGTCTTTAGAAAATCTTAATCAAAAGATTACTCTTTAAAGGCAGCCAATGTTGCAGGAAATCTCATTGGAGCTCTGCTCTCCTTAAGTACATTATTTAGCTGGAGTACAAACTTAAAAGGTTAAGATGTTAACCTTGGCTTTAAACTACAGAGACTGTTCTACAAATATCAATAGTGTAATACTGAGTTTTCTTAAAACGAGGAGGGAATGAAGCAATCAACTTGTGGATTTAGAAACTAGCACAAGTAGAACACTTGCAAAAGTATCTCTTCTGAAAAACAAGAAAGGCTTAAGTGCAGCCCTTCTGAATAATTCTGACACATTTGTACCATGGTTTGGGAAACACATGAAGGGCTTATAACTATCCAACACAGGTGTACATAGAGTACTTGCCTAATTGTTTGCTTTCGAGTTTAGTGGTGGCCAGACATGTCTCAAATGTTGCCCTGAACCAAGGCCTCAGTGTATAACTTCAGCAATCTACTTTTGCCCAGTCATTACATACAGATTGTAAAGACTTAACACATGTAACTAGTACATAATGAGCATCATTAAAGCTTCTAAAGAAGGACTGTCTGTGTATAAGGTATTCAGGACTGACTGCTGGGTTTGGAGTTTTATGTCTGGGGCTTTCAGTCTATTTCAAGTGAAAATATGTAATTCCAGGCCAGTCTTCCAATACATCACAGTCATTTTCTGCACTTTAGTTGTTTTTCTCTCCATTTTTCCCACAAAATAAAACATCATTACACCAGGTTTAAAGTGCACTTTAGTGCCTGCAATCTTCCCATGCTATTCTTTAATATTTCATCATTAAATAGCAAAATAACCTGATATGATCCTAATTTAGTGCCAATTACACTGCATTGATCAAAGTGACCTTTTCATACTGGAGCACAAAAATCAATCCCGCTGCACAACAAATGTCAGGGGGATGAGAGCAACATATAATCTGTGACAATCAAAACATTACTTACAAATGAAATCACCAATGACCTGCATGCCAAGGCAATTTCTGCATAATGTGCACTGGTTTTATTTGAAGCTTTTGTTGGGTTTTTTTGGTCTTGTTTTGTTCCCCACTGTCTGCTGCCAGACATAGTTGTGCTATTTCACAGTTTCACTGACATCACTGAAAATTGTCAAAGCTCTATGACTGATACCAAAATAACCACACAAAGTGACTATAATCCATAGTGCATCTTTAATGTTCAGTGAAGTGTGGTTTTCTGTGGACCCAATAGTCAGACTGTCTTCTGACAATGCTCCCATGACGAAGTTTGATGATATTCCAAAACGCAGCCAAATTGACTACGTCGGCCATAGACAAGGGAGTCACAGAAAACTACTCACTGCTCCTCACTGTTCTGCTTTCAGTCAGTGATCTCCAAGCCAGATTTTGATGTAGGTATTAGGTCTGCAAAGTTAATGACAAAACTGAGTGACATTAATAGTGCTTGGACTTCACCCATTATGTCTATGTCATGCTTAGGGTCCAGATGGGAAGGCTGCACAGGCAATATTGTCTACCAGATATAGTCAGTAGCCACCTGAACTATCTATATCTGCAATTTGTTAGAGAAAATCTACTTTGGGTCTATTTTTAGTTGTTTTTTTTTTTATTTGTGTTTTAATCACATATTAAAGATATCTAAACTTAAACTTGCTTTGTGTTCTTCTCCTAAATAGTCAGTGATGGTCCCTCCATTGAGAAAATCTTTACCCACATGCACTATTTAAATTTACTTGTGAAATTTGCAATTCATGAATCTAAGCTACAAAACAATGTAGTTAAAACCATGTTGTTCAAATCTGCACTTTTCAGCTATTCCGCCAACTGTGAGCACAGCACAACACACATGAAGATCTGAAACTGTGTTTAAACTGTTGGGGTGCTCTTCAAGCATCTAGACTGTTGAGGTCTTGCAGTCTTCAAACATGTAGACTTTCAGCATGTAAACTGCTGATGTCTTCTAGCACTTAGTCCTACAAAAACAGCTGGGACTCTGCAAGATTAAAATTCATCTCCTCCAGTACCCAAATAAGACTTGTAGGATTTGGGAGCTGAGACCTGCCAGTAGCAGCTTGTGAGGTCTTGGCTGAGGAATTTAATCGCTTTGTGTTTGGTTGCTTTCCTGAAAATAGACATGGTATGTATACTTCACCCTTGACTTTTTTTTTTGTCTTTTTCGATCTAAGCTGGATGCTCCTAGATGATAACTTAATGAGCAGAGACTGTTTTTTAAATAGCTGTGTCATGGCCTTGTTCAAGATAAGGAGTGGGATCTTGAAACACATTCAGTCAAATTCTTTGAAAATGTTTCACCATATTTTGCAAACATTCTTGGTAAAGGATTATCTCCCAAAAACTGATGTAAATCTTCAAGGTTGGGGTTTTGTTTGTTTGTTTGTTTGTTTTGTTTTGTTCTGTAGTCTGTTCCCTGGAGAGAAAGTGTTCTCATTGAAATAATTTATCTATAAGAGAAATCTCCAAGGCCTGGATATTTTCCCTGCTCATGCACACTAATCTGCTAATCAACCAAGAATGAGAGAGCATGGGAAAACCTAACACTTAATATCAGTCTCAGAAGTGCTTGTTCTTCCAGATGCTTTAACTTCAGATCCAAAATAGACAAAAAATAATTAGGGAGAGAGATTCTCAGGGTTTTAGCATCCCTATTACTGTTCTGGGGGTCACAAAACATTTCCTTTTACAGCATTTCCCTAGTAATGAGACTGTACAGTCTCAGATAGGAATATCTAAAAAAGGGAAGCTAGCTATGCTTTCTGCCTCGTAGGTGAATGAATGAAATCTTTGGTGCAGGACCTGAGAGCCTCGAGGGCCTCTGCATCGTTGTTAAAGACCCCTTTAGGGTCTTAAAGAAAAAGCTATAATTTGGAGGGAGTTCATATAAATTTGTAATTTTTTTCCATGCTAACTTTCAGTAGTATCTGCTAGAGACACAATATGTGTTTCGCTTACCAAGCTGATTAAACCTCAGTTATTTCTCTTGGCCACATAAAAAGAATAACTTGCTTCCTAGAAAGTTCATTAGCAAACATGATTTATGTCTGACACTTTCACCACTCTGTGTGTAGCCCTGGTAAGAACCAAATAATATTCAAAACCTGCTTATGAACCAAATCCAATTCATTTCACACTGATACAGAATTAGTTGAAGACTAATGTAAAGGAACAGTATGGGCAGACTGTTAAGGTGACTCCCTTATTTTTAACATGTTCTCCAGTGCAGTTTGCAGATTAACAGCCTCACTATAAATGACATGATTAAGTTTTATACATTTCTGTATATTTGATGCATTTACCCAAATGCAGTTGCCGACTTGTATCCTGTTTCAGATGTTTAGAATTTAATCAATTCTTTGGAGTAATCACAATTTCCAAAGACAATTTTATTTTCAGTGTTAAGCTGTAATGCAAACATGAGATAACAAAATGAGGATGAAGATATTTTTTTTCTATCCTGATAGAAAAATTGTAAAATATATCGACTACTACAGAATCAGTTGAACAGATCCATTAATTTATCATTTCTGGCAAATATAAACAGTGCAGTATTTTACACCACCACACTCAAAATATTGGTTCAAAATAGACACCCCAAATCAACTTCCAGCATGTCTAGCTCATTCTTTAAAAGCAATATTGCTGCTTTCTTTCAGCAGTTACCTTGAAGCCTGAGTGCAAATGGGAGACAACTGGTCAAGATCAATCCATGTCTTGACTTATTCTGCCATTTTAATCAAAGATACTTTATGACATTAAAGAATTACAAATCAGAATATACTTCATAATGTACCATATAGGGCTCAGTATGAAATGCATGGTGTTTATTGAATAAAATGAGATTAAATTTATAAGTCCTAATTTGTGGCCTAAAATATAGACACATGTCTCAGGTACAAGGAACCTTTCAGTCCACAGCAGAATATATGGAAAAATGTCAAAAGAAGCAGAAAAAGTGTAGCTCTGACCTATCAATATTAAATATCAATATTCAATATTCAAAATCCATATTCAATACACTTTATTTTGAGGCCTAGGCTCTTCTTCAACTTGTTGCTTCCCAGACTTGTCCAATACGTGCAACGTGATTACTCGTCACTAAAACATAGAGCAAACTGCGAATGTAGATGACAGTTCAGGGCTAACTCTGAAGTCAGAGCTGAAAAGAAAGAATACATCCTTTAAATAACAGGAAGCTGTTGAATGAAATTTGAAGTTTTTTTAATATCAAATGATCATGTATGACTGTTACACTTTAATGTGTCAAGTAACCTACTTGAACATTCAACAGAGCTTTGTAATATTTAAGCCATAGATTGCCAGAGCTGCATTCCACTGTCTTGGGCAAGGCATTACCACTGTGCTGGGTAATGCTATCTCTAAAGCTTTTATGTTTTAGCATAAGAGGTACTTAGAATTATTAAGTTTCTATTGATTCTGAATGCCACAATTTCTACGAACATCTGATTTCTTTCTTATCTGTATTCTTCTAGATCTGTATATCCAAACTACATTCAGAAATGCTATCCTTGGACACCACAGAAAACTAATCGTTTGTCTGCTCTGGTTATAAATCATACCTTATTAGAGAAAATCAAATTTTCTGTGATCCCAGAACAGAAAATTATTAACTTAATTCCTTACAAATTGCACAGCAGATAATATCCGATAATCCATTAAGAACATCCTAATCAATATCTATCATTGTAATGTAAAGCACAGCGATAAGAGTATGCATATTGCTGATTAAGATTACTGCTATAGCGGTCTATACAAATTTCAAAGAACTTGAAATTAATAGATCCCCAATGTAGCAAGCAATTAATTTGATTAAAGCATCACAATGAGGTATTTTGCATGCCTAAGAACCTGAATCAAAATGTGCTAACACCTACAAGTTTTAATAGGCAACAAATACCTCACAAGTAATAAGAGAAACTAACTTCACTTAAGAAAGAATGTAGAAGTTTACTGTTAACATGGCCCAATCTAAATGTTGTGTGCTTCAGTGGAAAGATTCTTACCAGCTTCAGCTGGGCTTCATGGAAAACCTTTGCAGTCTGGTATTACATCTTTCCTTAAAAAAAAAAATCCACACACAAATAGCATTTTAAAAATAAAGGATAGCTTTCACAGGAAATTAATAAGACCTGTCACACTTACACTTTGCTTTAAGCTTGTCTTGGAATGAGTTTTCTGCCTGTGTATTTATGCGCTAGAAAATCCTAACTGACCTGGAGCAGATTAAGTGATTATAGTGTGTGATTCTACAAATTCCAGAAACACGTTTCAAGACACTGAGTCACTCACATGTTGTTCAACTGTTTATGCACTGTGAAAAATTGCTGTATGACAAGCATGCAGAGAAAAACTATTCTTATCAAGATGGTAAGTGGTTTTGTGTCTTCTGCTAAACTGACTTCCCAATCTTCCATACCAGTATATGTTCTAAATAGTTCCTTAAGTTCCAAATAACTACAAGCATATCAAGAGGGAAAGTAAGTCTTGCATACTTTCTATCTAGACCTTTTTTAAAGCTCAAAAATAATTATTTCTTTTTATGAGATGTCACTTGTATCAGTAAATTTGGGAGCCACACTTCCTTGGTAAATGTAAAAAAAATGTTAATTACATTAAACAATTTCCTCCTTGCAAGACAAAGGGATGGTACTTGAAACCTCTCCTTTTTAGTCATACAAAGTCTTCTTCCAGTCTGAACAGAGTAAGCAATTCTAGGCGTTCCATTTGTTTAAGAAAATAGGTCTAAATTGATTAAACTAATCATTTTATTCTAACTGCTCTTTTTAAAGACAACTGCTGATTGCATGCCCCTTTTGTAGCTGTAGCTGAGCCTGAGATGGTACAAAATAACCATCTTGCCAGTTGTCACAACTATTTGCTCATTCTTTAATTAAACATTATATATAGAACCGTATAATTTACATCTAATTGGGAAACATCTTCAGTTAGAAGGCAGCATTGTCTGATGGCATAAATAGAGACTTGAGTGTCAACAGGTCCTGAGCTATGGCCCAACTGTACTGGAGAATCACAGGTGGCCTGGCAAAGATTACTTAATCTTCATGTATAAGAACCACATGTGCTTATAAAGGATAATTTCCATGTGCTTATAAAGGATAATTTCAGTTAACCATTGACTTCATGAGTATATTGTGAGAGTTGGTTAACGTCTGTGTAGTGCAGACCTTAAAACAGAGTAAAAATTTAGCATCAACTTGCAGGAGCAGCATGCTGTGATAACAGCGAGGTTGTGGTTAAAATAAGGATAAGAAAGGTTGTAGCTGCAGGTTTGTCTTAAAAAAAAAAAAACAAACACCAAACAATACAAAGACCTGTGTTGCACAGTCATATCATAGTTTGCCACATAGTTAAATGTTGCTGAGGAGGTGAGTTGTAATATAATACTCAAACTCCACGAAATAACAGAAGTAGGTTTAACTAAGGAGAGATCGAGAATCACTCAAATATCACAACTATGCTCAGTGGAAAAGAGGTACCGGGTTGAAGAAGTCCTCCCCACTGGTTGAACTCAAATAAAATTAACAAAATCCAGCAGATCTGACACATGCTCACAGCAAATTAAAAAATGCTTATTTTAATTGAATATCAGTGGGTCTGGAAGCAAGAGCATAATTCTGCAAACACCTTCACAACGAGACTCAGCACAATTATTTGATAAACTATGGCAACAGTAATTGAACAAGTGAATGAAACCTGTGATGGTTCTCACTCATTTATCTGCCAAAGTGAAAGTATGAAGGAAAACTTATGATTCAATTTCAGCAAGGCTTTCAACACTGTCTTTCACAATATCCTCACAGAAAAGCTCAGGAAGTGCAAACTGGGTGAGTGGTGAGTGGACAGTGAGGTAGATTGAGAACTGGCTGAACGGTAGATCCTAGAGGGTCGTAGTCAGTGGCACAGGGTCTATTTGGAGGCCTGTCATTAGTGGTATTCCCCAGGGTTCAATATTGGGCCCAGTACTGTTTAATTTATTCATCAATTATTAGGATGAAGAGGTAGATGCCTTCTCAGCAGGTTCGCTGATTACACAAAGTTGGAAGGCGAGGTCGATATCCCAGAGGATTGTGTAGCCCTTCAGAAGGACCTCAACAGGTTGGAGAGATGAGCACAGAGGATGACTGAAACTCAACAAAGTTTCAAATGCAGGGTCCTGTACCTGGGAAATAATAACCCTACACACCAGTATAGGCTGGAGGCTGACTTGCTGGAAAGCAGCTCTGCAGAGAAGGACCTGGGAGGCCTGGTAGACAGGCTGTCTGTGAGCCAAGTCATGTCTATCTGTCCTTGTGGTCAAGAAGGCCAATGGTATCCTGGGCTGCATTAGGAAGAGCATTGCCAGCAGATGCAAGGGATCCTGTCCCTCTGCTCAGCCCTGGTGAGGCTGCATCTGGAGTTCTGTGTCCATTTCTGGGCTCCTCCATACAAGAGAGACATGGACCTCCCAGAGTGGGTCAAGAAGAGGGTGACAAAGATGATTTAGGGACTGGAGCATCCCTCTTATAGGGACAGGTGGAGAAATTTAGACCTCTTCAGTCTTGAAAAGAGACTGAAAGGGGACCTCATCAATATCTGTCAGTATCTGAAGGGAAGGTGTCAAGAGGATGGACTCAGGCTTTTCTTGGTGGTGCCAACCAGTTGTACAAGAGGCAATGGGCAGAAACTGATGCACAAGAAGTTCCTCCTGAGCATGAGGAAGAACTTCTTTAGTGTGCAGGTGACTGCTCACTGAAACAGATTGCCCAGAGAGGCTGTGGAATCTCCCTCACTGGAGATATTCAAGAACCATCTGGACACAATTCTGTATCATGTTCTCTAGGATGACCCTACTTGATCAGGGAGATTAGACCAGATGACCCACATGGTCCATTAGACCTTTACCGATTTTGTGATTCTCTGATTCTGTGATTCCATGATCAGCTACAGTATTCTAACCTTCTCTTTATACATATCAACGCTGCTCCTCTTTTTCTCTTATGGACATATTTAATGTATACATAAAACTGGCATATATGTTATTTAGTACAGCTCCAAACACCACTATTTAACCAAAGGTAGCAGCTTTTGCATAAGCAGAAATCAGATGCAAGGGAGTCATTATGTAGTGTAACAGGCCAAAGTTTTTTTAAGATGGTCAGTAAAATTTGAGAAGTTTGTATTATCATGAAATCTCTAACTTGTTCTTTAAAGTGTCTATTTTTTCTCTGAAAGATCCAAAAGAAGGAAATTTTAGAAGCAAAGGAAGAACCTATTATTATTCATGATCTGGTATAACTATTATCAGCATTGTACTTAACTGAACAGGTCAGCATCCATGCTGCGGTCTAAGTTAATCGCTTGCTTTTCTGATTGAGAGCTCTTTTTCCCAAACAAAGGAAAAAACATTAAGGTAAAATATACCCAAAGGTCTTTTTATTGCATACAAAAATTAACCAGGAACCTTTTCCCACTCATGGGAATACACATGCTGTTAAATTCAAGACAATGAAAATGACTGCTTTTGTACTGATGGGGAAGTGGCACTTGTATTTTGGGGATAATGTTTTTCTCATCATTAGACTAAAGCTTTATCAGCCATGAAATTTTTAGATTTTTCTTCCTTTTTGGCACAATATGCATCATGGTTTGTACATACTTCATGGTTTTGTCTGCAGACATGCTCTTTCCTGGGATATTTTCTGCAGCCAAAGAGAATTTGTCACAATCTGGTAAACTTACAGAGCAAACCTCTTATGCACAAGTGTTTTATGAGCTACACCATTTCACTGATATTCACAGAGAACGCAGAAGTGCCACAGAAACAGAATCTTCTCCATACAGCATGCCCTGCCTACTCTGAAAATTAAACATCACATAAAGCATAGTGTAAAGTTAGGCAATTAGTAGGCTTTTACACTCTGCAGTTTGGTCCTGTATTATCCTGCATGCCATAGCTTGAATCAATATCATTACTAACTTTACTATGTGTGCCCATATTACACATATCCAAGGCTCAATTCACTAGAAGTTGCCAAATTTCTGATTACTAAAAGTTACAAGTTGCCAAACCAACACACCAATCTCCTTTGAACAGGTCCTCTGACCCCTGTGCAAGCAGGAGCTGGACCTTTTGTTGGAGATTCATACCAATGCTGAAGAGACAAGACTGAACAGCAGACAGACTATGATTTTGACAATGATATAACTATTGCACTAAACTCTCCTTTTGTGTTTTATGCTCTACTCTTCTACTCTTTCTGCAGATAGCTAAGGATTAAAGCTGAAGGATACAGGAATGCTGGAACACCCCAAGAATTAGCATTGACAAAGGGATATATACAACACAATGGACTAAAACAATAACCTGAACTGAATTAGAGAGAAAACATAAGGACAAATCCCCTTATTCAAGTTATGGTCATCAGAGGCTCAAATGCCAGTTTTTACCTAGTACTGTGTTGAGAAACACTCTTCACATCTCACCCTTGACCCCAGGATGACCCCTTTTCTAGCTTATACCTTGGGAATCAGCTGATTTCTTCCAAGTGGTCCCTGAAAAATCATAGCTGTCACAAAAGAGCACTCAGCAATGGATGGTCCAAAAGCAGCACTAGCTGTTAGATGTTTTGTAGCTCACTGCTGCTGCGCACCTTTGGGAGCAGTTTTCCCTGTCTCTTAACATACCTCCCAGCAGCCAGAATCATCACACAAGGTCTACAGCTGATGGGTTGGGGAGAGAGGAGCCATGTTCGGCTCAGCCTACACTCCCATTCGTTCAGCCTCCTCAGAGCATGGCAATTCAGGCAAGCACACAAGCTGGAGATTATTTTCGCTGTCTTCTGCATTTGCAAATAACTTCCTCATTATCTCAATACTTTGACAATACAAAATATTTTAAAACTGTGTTTCAACCCCTACTGCCTTCCGGGGCAAAGCCAAGAGGAAAACAGAAGATCTACAGAAGAAAAATATAAAAATATAAAGTAAAAATAACGGAAGATTTTGGGTTCCCTTTTAATTGTGCAGCTCTTCAGGTTTACTTCCTATTATCTCCAGTCTTCCTTTGTGGCTATGAGTGAGATTTAGAATGGAAATTCTGGTGAAAATTTACCTTCATCAATACAGAGCAATCAACAGACCACCAGAAAGTGCCCTTGAGCTTCACCTGGAAAACCTGGCTTCAAATCAGGCTTTGCAGAAGACAGACAAGAAACCTGAATCTACAGTTTATGCAAGTGTCTGAAGCCCCATCTCCAATGAATGAGATTTCTCTCTCTCCTCTACAAACAGTTGACCCCGGACACATTTTGAAATGCAGGAAAAAACAGGTATTTCTTAAGCATTTATAGTTTCCTTGTAAAAGCAACACATTAAACTTCCAGAACAGTGATAGATCAGCTAAAATCTTCCTCAAAACAGTATGAATTTCACTAGTGAAGTTTCCATTCTTTCTGGGTTGTTCCTAGAAGTAAAGGTAGAATTAATAACTACTGTGATAATGGAGAAGAGAAAAGCTAAATGTGGTGTTACAGAACATATGTAATAAAGTCACAATTATGCATTAACCTTTACATTTTGGAGTAGAGAAACCATTGTGAAAATCTACTTTAGACTGTTTTGGTCTTTTAGCCTGAGTAATTCCATAAAATTGTGGGGTTTAAGTGTCTGGTTGTGCTAGAAGTCTTAGTATTGCAAATGTTTACACTTCTTTCAATCTAAAATTGTAATGGAAATTAAAATACGTGAAAAAAAATCTTCTTCTCAATCATGAAAATAAAGTTTCAGCCTGGTAAGTGAAAAATAAGAGTGGAAAGCAGAAAACTGTTATTCAAACCTGACAGTGAGTCAGAACAGCTGTGACTGAATTAGATACATTTTCGTGACTATAACCTATGTGAATAATATCCTCCATTACCCTTAGTCTCTGGCCACAGGTAAGTAAGCGGAATGATGCCTGTTGATGCCAACTTGTGATGTGAATTCACTGATCTATTAAAACCAGAGTATTGCATTCTTAAAAATTAGCTACTGAATGTGGGCCAAGCCCAGGCCATGGCTTAAATAGAAGCATAACATAGTTTGGAAAAAAAACTTGCCTTAATGTGAAAATATCTTTTCATCCTACCTATTGTAACTAAGTGCTGGTGGTCACCAGACAGCATACATTTCCTTTAGACAGAAATGCCCAAGATTTAGCACAGTAGTAAGCCTTGAGAGCAGTAACCTGAGCCGAATAACAAGGAGAGATATACTGAGGATGAAGCACAACAGAGAACAAAGTCTTGACTGCTTCTCACTGACTTTACAACCTGCAGTGAAAGCCATGCATCCAGCACTGAGCCACCCCTTACCCTGAGGGGTGGGGGACGGGTGCCGTCCCTGCCCATCCTCCCCGCCGCCGGCGCACCTGCTGGCTCTGCTGGCCAGGTCCAGCTGATGTGCCTGCTGCCCGCAGCGTAGCCGCGATCAGGGGAATTAGTTCTGCTTGCCTTGGGAGGCCAGCCCAGCCGCCACGGTTTCTATTCAAACTCCCCTCCACCACTCAAGCTCAACTGGAACCATTTAGTACCCGCATTGTTCTGTGGTTTTTATTTGTTTCCTTCCACTCAAGCACATGTTAGAAAAGGCGACCCCCCAGCAATCTTTTTTTTTGCCCCCTTTTCACATGACTAAGCGATTATCTTCTTCCTAATCAAAGAGACAGATGAAAAGAGTTTATTAATAAAAGTTCCCCTTCAGGAAGATTGGAAATGAATGATTAGTAAAATACACCCAATTTTACTTACAGACCCCCCTCATAGAGAGGCATCTGTGAAGGGTAGGGATGCCAGAATAGTGGTGGGGACTCAGGCATCTGGAAGCTGTTTGCGATATGGATTAGAAGTCAGGCTGCACAGAGATACTGCCTCCAGTCACAAAAGCTTGCTCTGTGGAGGGGAAAAAAAATATGCTGCTTGTTTACAGTGCTACTTCTTCCCTTTGCTTGTTATCTGTTTTATTTCTTCCCTCGCTCCACTCTCCCCACACCATTCATGTGCAATTATGTCTGCACCGATACGCCAGCTGGTGGGGCCTTTTAACCATACCCACCACACCAGCATCCAGGAAAAAGGGAGAAGGAGACAGGAGCTGGGCAAACAACACGGCATTGTGACTGGGACTGGAGCATTATCTGCTCCCTGTTGCCAGGGTCCACTGATCAAACTCAGAAAAACAACCCCGGCACTGGGGAGAACAGACCAAACATAGTCATGTCTTCAGCTTGTGATGTATCCACTGGCATACTTAAAAAATAAAATGTTAAAAAAAAAAATATGTTAAAACATACATCAAAACCAAAAAATCCAAGGGACTTTAATAAAAAAAAGAGCTGAATTTTTAAATAAGTTTAGAAAGAGTAATATTTTCCATACAGTTCTAGTTTTAGTAGCATGAGTCTGAGATGATCATACTATTTACAAGCATTAAACCAGATCATTATAAAAAATTATATGAAACCTGAGAACTATTCTAGTGAATAATTTTATCATACTTAATCATCAGAAATAAATATTAAACACAATCAGATATACTACTTTTAAATTTTTTGAACAGTAGGCTTTTCTGATGTTTTCTACCTTTCAAGTAAAAATTTTAGGTTCAAAATCAAGTAAGTAAAGAAGTATAAGATAAGAACATTAGAACTTACATTAAGACAGTATCCCACCTGACTGAGTGGGCACAGAAACAGTGTTTTAGACCTTCTATTCATCCATTTCCCTTGGACTCAGAAGAAACAAAATCCAACTCCTAAAACACTTCAAAAAATTCTAAGGAAATTTTTAAAAATTAAATTATTATTTCAAAGACAATTGCTTTCAAACACGTGTTCTCATGCTACATTCCAAAGAAAACAAAATTTCTCCCTTCTCACACCTTCATTTGGAAGAAATTGCCTTCTAAAGCAAGGGCATTTCTTTAACTCATTTTTTAGCAGAAATGTAGGTAAGATGTATCTGAAATTCAACTTTTTCTAGGAACTTCTCTGAAAAATATTCCTGAAGCTAATAGATTTTCATGCAAGCATATTTCTGAATCTGTCAGCATTTTTAATTATTAGAGAAAGCAAAAAAGGAAAACTAATTTGAAGACAGTATGAAAAATTAATTCAAACATCTTCACATAATTAAGATTACAGTAGCAACATAGTAGGGCTGTACTATTTCTACTGCAGTAAATAAAGTAGGCTATTGCAGTAAATTCAAAATTATTAGATTTAAACTCATGACACTAGATATTCATTTTAGGTCTACTATTGTAGATTGTATTAAATACATATTTTAAGCCTCTTAAATGCTTATACATTACATGTATAGGGAATATCTTCTTTTATAGAGAGGACAGTAGAAAAAAATCTATACTTTGCAAATAATATTTTTAATGTCATTTATGTATGTCATTTTACAGGAAAAAAAAATCAAAATTTATAGAGGTTTATTTCCAGAGAACAAAATTATGAACAAGAGCAGTGTTGTATAGTTTTCCTTGGAACGGGTTTAAGATAATCCCACAAAACACAAGTAGAGGGGATTTCACTGGTCACTACCCATTAGTGCCATCAAAGGTTTACATAACAGGCCACTATCACTATCTGTTTACTATTTAGAGAAATCTTTATAAAGTATTGGTAGTTTTGCTTATGTCAGCCTTCCATGACAGTAATAATCTACTTATGCAAGTCTTCACAATATATTTAAAACATGTTTAAACCCATGAAATACTTATCTATGTAAATCATCTGCAACAGACTCAATAAAATATGCTGCATCCTCCCAGATACAGATAGGCATGTATACCATTTCTTAACAGAAAGTAGCTGCTCTCTTCCTTTTGGTAGTACAAATTCACTTTCTCTGCTGCCTGCAAGTGATATAAAGTAAAACCCGTCCTTAAACTGGAATCAAGATGAAACAGTGCCCAACTAGAGCCACACTTTCAAGTTGCTACCATAGTGGAAAGCTTCATAGCTGAAGGAAAAAAAGAAAACATCGTCTCAGTTGGTCATTGTTTCATTTTTCGGGTTGTTGTGAAGTAGTTCTAGGGGAAGGGAGAAAAGACTGGGTTTTGTGGCAGTGCTTTTCCTTTTTTTAACATTAAAATATGTCTCTGTTACAGACTACAGGTCAAATAATGACAGATTTTCAAAACATAAGATCTATAACAGTATTCATAATTGTTCAGGTATCTCTGACAATCTCGCCTTCCTTACACTTTGCATTCAATTCCCATGACCACCACTTATAAAAGACCAACTTATTACTAAGAAACTGGTCATTTTTTTTCTGAGAAAAGAATGCAGTGTTTGAAACTACAGAGTATAACATCAACTTTCACATCAAAAAGAGGTTTAGGTTTTATCTTTGTGGGTTTTTCACAGAAAATACAGAAATTCTGTAAGATGAGAGGCATTTTTTAATGGACCAGTCACTTCGCAGTTCCTGTATTTATTAATAATATTATTAATAAATAAAATAATACTGTATTATGACAAGAAAAATATTTTCAGAACTGTGCCAATAAAATCATTTTTTAGAACTGATTTATATTAGCTGAAAACATTTAATGTTCTTTGAGCCATCTAGCTAAGGCATTTACAGAAAATGGAATATAGAAAATATCCCAGTCATATATGTCCTGTAAATAGGAGTTTTAAATTCAGTATGTATCATGGTTTGATATGGTAAGACATATATTTTGCACACTTTCTGTTCTCTTCAAGTCTTTGTTGCCTGGTTTAGATATACTACATAAATTTGGACACACACAGCTGCACGCATGTGTTTAGAGATTCAGACTTGAATACATGTTTGCCATATAACCATATGCAATACATTCATATATATCTTTGACGTGCTCCAAAGGACTTGATTTTGTGTATTTATGTAGTAGATGGAGTATTTGTTTTCATTTACCTTTCCATAAAACAAAGGCTCTATGACTTTGTCAAATTGCTGTTAAAGGGAAACATGTAAATACCACTTAAAATTGCACATGCAAGTGCCCATATATAATTATGGCCTTCTAGTAAAAACCACAGCATTAATGTGCCTCATTAATTGCATATATTTTATGGCAAAGAAAGTTCGTAAAACTTGTGCAGTCTCTGCTTCTTTAGTTATTACCATAATGCCCTTCATATTTTCACAAAACCAAAAAAATTGTTTTGCTTTTCCTGTTAGATATAGAATTGTTTTATGTTTGATGAAATTGTTTAATCAAATTCTCAAGTAAACCACGTGGACGTGACAAAATGTGGTGTAAGTACAGCTGAAACAGCTGAACACATGATGATACAGCCACCTCCCCCATGCAGAAAGACATTTAACTAAACAAATCACTGACCTCAGTGATTACTAACAGAGAAAGAAGGCAGGCAGGAAGGAAAACAGGAAGGAAGGAAGGAAGGAAGGTAGGAAGGAGGGAAGGAAAGCAGGCAGGAAGGAAAGAAGGAAGGAAGGCAGAAAGGCAGGCAGGAAGGAAGGAGGGAGCAAACAAATCAATCCAAGAGTGAAAAAGTTTCTGAAATTAATTTAACATCACAGACACACTGAGGTGTTTACATGTGTGTGTGTATGTGTATGATGCATGTACCTACTCACCTGTGTCTGTGTATGATATGTACAACTTTATTTTATCTGTCTTGACACAGCTTTGTCTGGACCATTGCAGTTTCTGTTCACAGGGAGTATGAGTGAAGATCTTTAAAGAGGTACATGTTTTACTGTTGTGTGTAATGGCCTGCATCCTCCATTCTGAACATCCCTTCCATAAACCATCCCTTCCTGATGGCTGGTTTGTCCACTGCGTGGATGAAGCCAACTCTTCCAAAGGAGAAGAAGCATAGGTATATTACTGTGGTTAAGAACTTTTGGCTGGGAGCTGATCAGCATTCTAATAACATCTTATTCTCTTTCAGCTGTGTGAGAGCCAAAGAGCAATTGGTCTTATTTCTCTTAAAATATCTAAATAAGATGAAACATGGACTACTTCCTTAATGTGCCCATCTTCAGATTTAAGAAATAAAAATAAAATCCATTCTTTTTCCTTAACAAGTCTTG
Source organism: Myiozetetes cayanensis (assembly GCF_022539395.1). Lineage (NCBI taxonomy): Eukaryota > Metazoa > Chordata > Aves > Passeriformes > Tyrannidae > Myiozetetes > Myiozetetes cayanensis. The sequence continues at coordinate 92,560,131 of NW_026086604.1, read as the reverse complement.
CTTAAAAATTTGTTACTTTGAGTATGCAATCTAACACTTCTCTGTTTTCAGGTTTGGTGATGAAGGAGAGAAACCCACAGGACTTTGTCCTTCCCTCCTTGCATGGTCGTGAGCACAAAACTCTCTTTATGGATAATCAGCACTGTGACTTTTGCATTTTATCTGTTTATATTGCCTTCACAGTAGCTAGGATATTCTGAGTACTTTGTCATTTAAAGTGAAACTAAAGCAATAGAATATAATTTTTTGCTAATTTTCTCTCTATATGTTATCTTTAAAAAACTCTTGAAGTTATCTCCAGTGACAGTAATTTTTGAAGTGGGAAAAAATAAATTAAATATATTTCTCTACGGGAAGAATAGATTATTCTCCACTCCTTGTAGTGCAGGACATAAGACTATTATGGTGTCTGTGTTTATCCATCTATATCTGTCTACATATTTAATTTTTAATGCTTTTCAATTGTAACTTTAACTCTGCATTTCTTGGATAGACTGTTTAATTTTGGGACTACTACCATTTCATAGACTAACATTTTCCCTATGTTATTATACATACTCTAAATCTGACTTTAAGACAAAAATCAACAAACAACAATGTGGTTTACTTTGTCTGTGGTATTTCAGTGAAAAAGTGTCAGATGAAAAGGCAAGTGAAAAGTGTCAAGAGAAATCATTTCAGCTTAAATCAGTGGGCATCTTTCCACCATTGTCAATGTGAGTGCCCACTGAGAATCTTTCTTTTCTGGTGAAGAAACAGGACTATATACTGATAACCTTTATTAACTTATCCAACATCCAGAGTTTATTCTCTGCTTTTCTGTCATCTGAGATAATATAGGCACAAAGAATAAATATATAGCAAGATGTTTGAAGCTTTTAACCGCATCTCAAATGCAAGAGGTACAAGGAGCAAAACCAAATCACCTACTTCCTATTGTTCAAGCACCATACTGTAGAAGGGGTGTTTTGATTCTGCCATTTAAAAAAAAAAATCTATTTGCAAAAAAAAGATAATTGATAAATTATGTGTTGCTGATCAGTAGTGGTGCTGGCAGGGTGATATTCCACTATCCTGCTAGACACCTTGCAGTGGTGTGCAGGGAGCCACAAAGGGACAGGGTCCATGGCAGCTCACACCCTCCTCCTGTGCCCTGACTCCATCCATCTCTTTCTCCGAACCCTTTGCTGATCCTGCATCCGCACATGCTCTCGTCCTGGTGCACAGGGTGGAGGGGCTGGCTGTTGTGATGGCATGGTGTCACTTGGGCTGGGTGACAGCCCGTTCTCCACAGACAGCGCTGTCAGAGAATCACAGACTTCCACATGTACAAGCGAAATTAACTTCTGTTAGTCTGACATTTTCCGCAATCAATACTCACAGGGTCCTTGTCTCTGGGATCAAAATTCATAAATCAAAAGCAGAAAGCATGAAATAAGGTATTTGATAAATCCATTAAGTGAAGTGGAAGTGTACTTCTGTCACACTGTTTAAAGACTACAGTAATGCTGGCTAAAGGGGAAGAAATCTAACAAACACATGAAGTGAAGTGCTGGCTTGTGTTTGTTTGAATATATGACTCAATCTCACTTGCTGAAGGACTTTATGCCTAGGCAGTAGGCAAGTTGGCTTCCCTGGACTCCACATTGTATATGCTGCCTTCAGGAAGCAGAAAACCACCAACTTACCCTTTTCTGACAATCCTCCCACTCTGGAACAATCCAAGTTTAAGACAAAACTGCATTGCAAAAAGTAACATCACTGTAAACCACTTTGAATTCACTAAAGCTACATGAACTTAATGTTATTGTTTTTAAAGGTTAGAAAGAAGTTCAAATACAGATAAGCACCAAGAAGGTTTTTCTTACATCTTTCAGGTCAAATATCCAAATGACTCCTTAAGCCCCAGGGACTACCTGCCAGTACACTAGGTGTCCAGGAATGCTTTAAAAGAAAAAGCAATCCTTAACAGCAAACTGATTTATTCAGGCTTCATTAACAGCAATTTCCACACTACAGGTGAAGACAACTCTAAAAGCCAACAACAAAGAGTAGCATATGTCCTCTTCCCTGTTCACATGCACAGTCTTGACCAAGAATGAGGTGCTATCAGAGACTGAGGGCACTGGAAAGGTCTGCTGAACTGTAATATCTTCCATAGTGATGATTACCATGACAAAAAATGCAAACAAATAAGTCTCTAAGAACTGCGTGCCTCTATTGCTCAGCTGATAACTGCAAAAAAGATCCAATGATAGTCCAAGGGAAAAAAAGAAAGGTTTAGTCCTTATTGTTATTGAAGCCTGTACTATCAGTTTATCCTGAAGCCCTTTTGTAAGGGAACATCATGCTTTTAACACAAGATTAACTCTTATTAGGGTAAAATTAAATAATAATATCAAAGTCTTTTTCTCTGCAAGTCAGTGGGGTTTGAACACAGGGCCAGACCCACACCTGGTGTCATCTGATGTCTCTTCAAGTGACAATAGTTTTCCATAAGCTAAAAATGTGTTCCATGGTTTGAACACTCTTAAAATTTTCTATGTATTTTTCATTTGTGATTCATGATAAAGAATTAGTTTAATGCTTTTAAACTCTAAAAGTGGAGTTTTACACTTGGATATGAGTAACATTATTTTAACAGAACTACTTGTAAAATAATGTCATGTTTACTTTGTTTGAAAGCTGCAATGTTTGCTTGATAAGGAAGCTGCCTAATGGCCAATACTTGTATCTGTAATGTGATATGTAGATAGCAGCAGACAAATTATTTTCATTAGACTATTTCTTTATATAATTTCAAATACCATGGCTATACATGTTCCTTCTTTCATGCTGTAAAATGAAGTCAATTGATTTTCTGTATGACAAAATCTTCTTCAAGAACTACTTTTAAGTATAGTGCTTTCTATCAATGAAACTCATATTTCATAGTTTCTGAAATTAGTAGTACAATATTTTCAGCACTACTCATTCTATATTCAGTCACTACCTATCAATGAATACTTTGATTTTGCTTTTCTCTAATTACAAGCTAACCAATAATTAGAGTAGGGGTTTTTTTTGTCTATACAGATCTTTTGTCTTCTAAATCTGTCAATAGCTGTGATTTTCTAAGAGTCTGAATGTACTCTAATAGACCTATGAGAAAGATTTTTTTTTGCTGTTATGTACATTCAATAAAGTTTTCCACCTATCACTTAAAGAATTCTATTACTTTCTTTTCTGCTCTGAATAATACTGGTCCCCTTGAGAAAACCTACTGTAATAGAATAGAAGTCTGCATTTATCTTTAGATAATAAAATTATTGAGCATGTCTAGCTTACTTGACTATCTATTTAGTTATATAATCACCCTTATCACAGAACCATTCTAAAAATAAAAAGTTATTAAAATATAGGTCTCTGATATTTACTACTCTACAAAATATCTACACCTGTTTTTTTCATCATTCAGGGAGGCTTAGCTCTAAGTTTTTTAGGAGAAAAATTTTGGGGGCATTGGTTACAAGCAACATTTAACCCTACTTCTCAAATGTATCTTTCTCACAAAGCCTGAGGTTCCTGACTCTGTGTCTTCCCATGACGGGAGCTGAGAAGCCCCAGCAGCTACTCATCCATTGTGGCTTCTCAAGTAATAAGATCCCCACTCCTTCACATAGTCAATCTGATTCTTTGTCTGCCTGGCTGACAGGTGTCTGGCAGGGTGAACATCCTGGGAAGGTGGAGAGGCAGACAGTCTACCCACTGCTGGAAAACTGGCCAGCCAAATGCCCATTTTGTTTTTCCCAAAACTGTTCTGTCAGGAATACGTGACTTTCTTTTAATCTGCATGAGGGAAATGTGTTTTCCATTCAACTCTTTTCAGTGGTTATTACCAAAGAAGGAACCCAGTATTAACTGGAAGCTTTCATGTACTAAAACTCAAATGTCAGTAAGTCTACTCACTGAAAAATAAGAGAACTTACTTAGCTTAGGACAGTCAGTATAGATGGGAACTTATATTGAAATTTTCAGATCTTGATCCAGTACCATTAATTGATTCACACCTCTCCATAAGTGCAAGTACCTAATAAAAATAGGGTAGAAAGGAAAAACCATTCATATCTTGCTCTTTTTCTTCTCTCCCTGCCGCAAAGTTGACTTCTTAATTTCCCAGTCAAACTAATATGAGAATTCCCTCCCTTTGCTTATACATCCCATTGGCACACAAGACAACTGTGTCTAGGGAATGTGATGCTTCAGTGCATACTTTATTCTCATATGTTTATATCTCTACAGAACCACTTGGCAGAGTTTATGAAAAAACACACTCACTCAGAAGTAATCTACCTACCTAACAAGCAGCTAATCAGTGGATATGTTTCAAGATTTAAATTTTCAAAATATATGTAAAACTACAGTGAGGTTTTAATTTTTACCAGAACTTCATCTTTCCAGTGTTTCTTTTAGTCATCTGTAAAGCAGGGTGGTCTGCAAATTTTTAGATCATGTCCTATAGAAAAGGAGACAAGAGATTTCTGTTGATGTTATCCAGTAAAATGTTATTTAGGTATGGTATATTAAATCCAAAATCTTCCAATAGAAGCTTAAAATGGCCAGCAATGTTGTGACTGGAGAAAGCATAATCTATTTTGGAATTCAAGAACAGGATCAGTCAAACTGTTTATAAATGCATCTAATTAACTGATTTTTTAATCTTATTTTTTATTTTACATGCTTTTAAAGCAGAATTGTAGCTGTTGCTAAGTTGTACTATGTAGACATCCACAAGCCAGGTACTTACAAGCCTCTTAAGACTTGTTCAATAAAACACTGAATTCCTACAATAGGAAATATTACTTCAAAGATCTTGCACTACTGCAATATGAGAACTCACAAAATTAAGCTTCCCATTGTAAAGTCCAATTTGTTAACAGAGCATCTTTTATTTTTCCTTTTCATTCAAAAATAACTAACTAAAATATCATGACAAGTGAAATGGAGATGATTTATTTTTCTTTACAGAAACCAAATAAAATTGCACTCATAAACCTAATAGCAAGTTGTTATTACAAATGGCTTACGTTTTCTGTTCTTTTTTAGCAAAATATTCTACTGCCTCTGATTCTAGTAATAAATGCTACTTCCTTCTAATATGCTTTCATTTGCTCTTCAAAAGGGAATGCTCAAGTGTCCTTTTTTATTTGAGGGTATGTCAAATAGTATGAGCTGCTGATTACACATACAAAACAAAAACTATACAATAATGGAATAGTTTGGTTTGGAAGGGACCTTTAAAGGTCATTTAGTTCAAACCTCCTGCAATGAACAGGGACATCATCAACTATACAGCTACAGTATGAAATAACTTTAAATTATAACAATTATATATTATTGAATAGTATTTCACCAGAACTAAAGACATGCTTCCTATTATATTCTACACTATAGTTCCAAGAAAATCTGTTTGACAACAGCAATCACTAATATCAAAGCACCTTCTGCTCTGCTTGCATTTTCCTATGCGGATCTCTCTATTGCATTGAAAATAAAAGACATGACAGATGCTTACAGTCTGTGTGAATACTGAGAGCTTTGTAAAAATGAGAAGGGAAAGAGGAGAGTCTTATTGCAAACACAAGTGCAGAGGAGCTTCAACAGTCAGAGCATTTGTCACTGAAAAGCAACAAGAAGATTAATCAGGTGATGAGAAGATTCATGATGGAAGTGCGCGCCTCCATGTGATGCAGAGGGAGTTACTTTCTCACTGGTTCTGGAAACTCAGAAATGAGAGCATTTTCTTCGTTTCTGTTCTAGGGCCCTTCAGTTAAAATTCCCAGAAAAGTCAAAGGGTAGGATTTTTATTTGGGGTTTTGGTGTATCTGCTGCTAGAAAGCAAATAAGTTCATCTGGTATCTAGCTGTATTTCTGAAAATCTTCCCATTTTCCCTTTGTGTTTTTCCAAACATACCTTTCCAAGCAACTTTATGCCTCCATCATGCAGGAGAGAGGATCAATGTGTTTCTATTAGAGCTTCTGTCAAGTTGCCTGTGCTTTTTCTCAGGTAGTCTCATCTTGATTACTGTGTTATCAGTTAGAATAGATGAAAAGAACCAACATATTTGAAAATTACCCTCTCTGAAGAATGTTATAGTTCATTACTCTTAACTGTGCCTTATAACTTCCCTAAAATTAAAATATGATGTGCTGATTCTCCCTTGGCAAGAAATATGAGAAGATATGAAAATAGTCTTTAATTTATATTTCACTGGACATGCCTGTTCTAAAACCACACAGGCAGGTAAATTTTTTCTTTGCTATACTTTTTTGTTCTGATGTGAAACAAAGAAATAGTGGTGAACTGTTATTTCAGTGTCTGCAGTATTCCGCAACCAAAGTGCAGGGGTTACATCAATACCAAAATAGAGATATCTAGTAATTTAGGGCAAGACTGCTTTGTTTTCTTGTAAGTCATACTCCACTGTGACTTTTGAATTGCCTAGGGTTCCACAAAGCATGTTAATATCTTACAGCTATGGCAGCCACCTAAATGCCCATTTATTAAGACAGCCCTTAATTTTCTTTCCTTTACTAGGAACAGCTTTTGAGAAGCACGAATGAAAAAAGGATCTGCATATCTGTGCAACCACACCAGAGTTGCAAAGTTACTACTCTGGAAAAGGTTATCTCTTATGCGTTTGGAGGCAGGAGAATGCTAGGCAAGCTCTTGCAGTTAGACTTTCCATTCTGTCCCAGCACACAGTGCTGTTACCAGTTCACAAGAGCTTACAAAATATGTCAGGAGTTTTGACGTTTAATTGCCTTTTTCTGCACATATACACTTCACAGTTCAAGGGGTAAGGAGGAACCATAAACTTGACATAACCTACTGGGCATGAAGGTAATATGCTAGTGTCATGCTAGTGCTTCTTGCATCTTCCTTCAATCCCTAAATGAGTAGCTGTCAAGTTTGATGGCAGGCTAATAAGAGAAGATTGTAATGATAAGGTATTTTAAGATAGCAACAACAAAGTAGATGAGAGTCCACAATCTAGATGTAGCTGTTGCAAGCATCCAGACTCACTACCTGCTCCAGCCTCAGGCTCAGGCAGAAAGAATGAAGGTTGGTAAAATGTGAGAGCTGTTTGCAAACATTTTAAAGTACTGTGGTGCCAGTCCTGAATTTAAATGGAAAGCTGGGAGAGAGCTGTGTGAGAGTTTAACAAACTGGGTATGACAAGAAGGAGAGGAGCCACACTTTATTTGCTACACTGGTATTGAACATTAGTTGGTAATAAGAGCAGGACGCTTAGTCCCTCTCTTTGAAACTTTCTAGCCATTTAAGATTACCTTAAGGAGCCCTGCCTTTTGCTAATAGAAACATTCACACACCAGACCAGATCTGGTGCAACTGAATATGATTGTAAAAAAAAGAGCCTATTTTAATGTTCTTCAGCTGCCCAATTCAGTTTTACACACATACAAAAAAAAAAAAAAAAAGGTACTGTGGGGAGCAGCTCAATGTAGAGATAAGTTTTGGGAGCAAAGCGATGAAGAAACCCTTCTGCTGGCAGGGCTTCTTTGTGCTTAAAAAATCGTGATTAGAGGTTAGTCCTGCTCTTGTCACTAATCCTGGGCCTTTCTTTACAACCACATGTTGCTCTGCAATTGCTATAGTGCAGGTCTTGAGTGCCTGCTCAGAGCCACATGTACAACTTTGCTTTTGAGGGTGCTGCTTACTTTCACCCATAAGCACAGTGCAGCGTGAGGCAGTTTCAAAATACTAAATCGAGCCAGATCAAGGGCATCTAATCCTTACAAGGCCTTACTACATACCAACTGAAGTAAAGATTTCAGAAAGAAAAGGAAATAAAATTGCAAGAGATTCATTTAATTCACTTATTGATGCCTATGAGGTAAAGTGCACTCTTCTCACTATGCTTATCTTGATAACTATATGCTGACTTAATTTTTCTTCCTTTAGGTAGTATAATGTTTTAAAGGCTTTTTCCAATTTGTGATAGTATATTTATTTCAGCTGATACCCTGTGAACCACCTGAGCGCATTTAAATGCCATCCACCACATAACAAACACTGATTTCCTGCTAGGAGATGAGGGAGCTGTAGCAGCTACACTGTATTATTGTACCATAGTGGCAGGCTGCCAATTTGTAAATTCTGCCACTTTTCGAAAAGAATAGCAATCATATGCTATTAGAATCAAATATTTTGATAAAATCTCAAATGTTTATCCAAGAGAGTTGTATCATCTTCCTTGAAATTCTGTGATGAAATATTCCTCTATCACACGAGCAGTAACAAAATAAACACCAAATAAATACCTGATTATACATTTATTTATAAGGTTTTGTTTGTTGGGTTTTTTTGTTGTTGTTGTTTTTTTGGGTTTTTTGATGTCAGGGAAACAATTTACTGGTTTGAAAAAAAATTAAATCCTCAAATACTGTATGGTACTTCATGGGATTTTTGCATGTTTAGATTACTGTTCTTCTAGTTAAGTCATGTCTTTTTCACAGAAATGGAAAGTAAGTGCATCAAAATAGCAAATCTTCTTTTGAGTCAAGACCTATGCAGATTTTTTTAATAAAGTGACAACTTTCAGTTCCCTTGTAGACCTGCAACGATGCAATTGCCTAGAAAGGCTGCTATTGTTACAGCTACTATGTAGATAATGAACGAGTGTGACACAAGATACTAGTGAAGTGGAAAACAAGGGATTGTTGGCACAGTCCCCATGTTCTCTTTACAGGACAATTAGAGACACTCTGCGTTGTCAAAACACTTCTCAAGATTTAGTCACAAGTTGGAGGCAATCTCTCTACAATTACTATTGGCAAAAGGTGAACTCCATTTTCTAAAAGTGTGTGAGTGTTTCAGCATAATTAGTTTAAAATAAGAAATGTTATTTATTAGAATTTCATGACAAATAGAGATAACAAATTAAATGCAAATAAGTTTTCTATTGTGTCATTTTAAAGTTTTTCTTGTCTATACAGTGGAATTTAGACAGTACCAAAGCAGATTCTTCATGTAATGGGCTGATTGTAGGAAAAGAAAGGGGACTAGATGCTTGGGCAGTGCTCTCTGGTGCTTGTTCCACCACATCATCGGTATTTGGTGGCATATGAAGTGGTACATGAAACATCGTCTATCACTTGCACCTCTCTTTTAATGAAGCTGAGGTGGAATTCCGCACGCAGTGTGCATACAGTTCTGAACTACAACTCTCTTGCACAGTTAGTCAGAAGCTATCTAAGAAGCATTCTGTTTTTCTTAGTCTTCAGACTGTGGGTGCATGGGTACTTTAAAGAATGATCTTGTGTGGGCAGCAGCAGTAGATCATCTCAGTAGCAACTGGCAGGGACCTTGTTTAAAGGTGTTTCTTCGAAGCACAGCATGCATGCTGCCACTGCACCCATTTGCTTTCTACCATACGGAAAGCTTGCCACCATATGGAAACCACATGGACTGCTTAGTGGAGGTCAGCCTAACACTGATAGCCTAACTAGATTTTCTGTCTCAATTGTAAGGAGTTTGATGGAAATAAAAATACACAGTACAACTGCAGGAGAGGAAATATGGCTCTTTTTGAAGCCTCCTTTGTACTTTAATATCAGTCTGAACTATGAATTCAGGGCTGAGCTAACCATATTTATGTTAAGGACAATCAACTCTGATCACCGGTTTTAGTAAGTGCAAATGCTGAAAAAGTCAAATGTAGCTACAAATACATCTGATATTTGACTTTCCATTTTTTCCCTATTTGCACCAAAAGGACAGATCAGACCCCAGTTCTGGTGACATTGTTTAAACAGCTCTATTTTATATAAGGCAATAACACTAGATTTACAGAGGGGTAATCTAGTTCTAACTTTGTCTAGAGTGCTCAATATTTTCCACACAAACAATTTAAGAAGTTGTTTGGCACTTGGAATCCAAATATGTTACTTGTAGGGGCATGACACAAGGATTACAATCACAATTAATGATATGTCAACACTTTTTAAAGAAAAATATTGATATCCAATGGGTAATCAGGCACTCACTAGATACTATGATCATCTTTCAATGAATGCCATCCATCTAAACTGGGCACTCAAATTACAACAAAATTTTGGACAAGAAAATGTGAGAAAAAATGTGAAGTTCAACTGAACTAGAACATGTAGAATAGGCAACTTCCTGTATCTTGCAGATAACAGCTTTACGGTTTGTTTTATGGTTGATAAAAATAGCAAAAATCTCACTGAGTTTTCGAGTTGAAATGAGGAGACAAGTATCTTACCCCTTTTTTTAGTTCATGATTTTCCCAAATGAAAAAAGTTAAGTCTGATTTGCAACCAGAAATAACTATCCTTTAAAAATGTAAGGATTTACCCTCAGCAAGCAACTACGTACCATGCAGCTGCTCAGTCACTCTGGTGGGAGGGGTAGCAGATACAGAAAAAAGGTAAAACTCATAGGTTGAGATAAGAAAAGTTTAATAATTGAAATAATTGAAGACATAAAATAATAATTCAAAAATAATAAATATAAAATAATAAAAATAAAAAGTAAAAATTAATATTAAAAAATAAAAATTAATTGAAAGGGAGATAATAAAAAGAGATAACAAAATAAAACCCAAGAGAAACAAGTGATGCACAATACAACCACTCAGCACCTGCTGACTCATGCCCAGTCCACCGCCCAGCAGTGATCGGCCCCCCTTCCAGTTAACTCCCTCCAGTTTATATACTGGGCAGAGTATAGAATATCCCTTTGGAAAGTTCCAGTCAGCTGTCCTGGACATGCTCCCTCACAGCTTCTTGTGCAGCTCCTCACTGGCAGAGCATGGGAGACGGAAAAGTAAGCACTGCTGAGCAACAGCTAAACCATGAGTGTGTTTTCAACATTAGTCTCATAATGAATCCAAAACACAGCACTGTACTAGGTACTAGGAAGAAAACTAACTTTGTCCCAGATGAAACCAGGATGAAAAACATGGGTCTCTGGCTAAAGCTTTCACAAACTTGCCAGGGATTCTGTGTGTTTTTAGCTCTAAAGCTTTTAAGGCAGTGGCATAAAACTGTTCCTCCCCTCCAAAAAAACCCACTGTCAATATGTAGTACCGATAGCGAGGCAATTAATAGAACAAGCTGTTCCATGTACCTCTGACAGACGGGAAAAAGCACCTGCTATCCACATACTCCATGCATACTGCTGCATTTATCATGACACACAGGTCTATACTCAAAGCTTCATTCGAAGAGCATCATGCTGGATTCCTGCAGACTACTGTTTGCAATTTTTTTTGGTTTTGTCTATCAATTCATTCACAGATATGTTCCAGTGCATGGAGACTATCAGACTGCCATATAATTTTCTAAGAAAGTGAGGAAATACTATGATTATCAAATTGAAAAGGGAAATAGGAGTTAGTGAAAGGTATGATTATAACACAGTTATATTAAGCTCCTAGTGACAGCAATCTTTACCTTTTAAAATAATGAAGATGGTGAAAAGACTTTTGTAAAGTTTATCATTTTCATGGGACTTTTTAGAATGAAATGTTGGATGTAAATGATTCTGAATATAAACGGTTTTCTTCTGAAAACTCAAGATCTCTACCACATGTTTTTCAGTTAGTTTTCATTTTAAAAACTATTCTCCTCTTGTTCTAAAGACATTTCATGGAAAAATATCTGAAAATACCTTTCAAGCACAGAAAGAAATGAAACATCTAGACAATTTACAAAATTATGTTTTTTCTACTAATCTCCCATCACTGAAAAAAAACCAAAACCAAAACAAAAACAAAGAAACAAAACCCAACCAAACAAAAAAAACGTACAAAACCCTATCCTGAAAGCAAAAAACCTAAACCTCTTTATTCTTTCCATGAAAGATTTTTCATTAAGAAAGATTTTTCATTAAAAAAGATTTTTGCCTGCAAGGGACAGGTAATGTTTCTCAATTTTAAAATGTTAATTAATTGTGAGATTATAATTTCTATGGAATTGAATTTGAATTCCATATTAATATTTAATGAATTAACTAAGACTAATTTAATTGTAATGAACACCAACACATTTAATGATGATTGGTTGCTTACTTAAAAAATGCATAATAAATATTCTAATTTTCTGAGGATTGCTGTTGACAATTTTCATTTTGTTTTATTTGTGTACCAACTGAAAAATTACCTTAAGGGATATTTCTCATTGACTCTTTGGAGAAGCTGAAAAATTTTCACTGTGGTTTTCGGCATTGTTAGATTTTGAATCTCAGCTTAGTTTTAAAACTTGTCTAGGTTCACCAAAATTAATGATACTTCCCAAGATTTAAATTTCCATGCATGACATTTTTTTTCCTGTGAAAAAGAAATAAACAAGAACTCTTCCTCTTGGGAGGTGGAGGGGAGTGGGGGGAAGGACACAGCTATGCTAACAAAAACAAACAATAAAGAAGCTAAGAAATAATTTCAGAAAATAAAATCTTTTAGGGTCACAATGCTGAGAGGATCTGTGACTCTTTTGCATGCAACTTGTCTCCTTTACGCATTTTGCCACTATGTTTTTATACCCAGATGTCAGTTAAATCTGCAGCACTGACCATTACCACATGTTTTTTCATTTAGTGTCACTGATGCTGAGAGAAACTAGTCAGTTCAATGTTCTAAACACAGCAAAAAGAAAAAGGGGAAAACTAAACCAAATCAAATAAATACAACAGATACACAGGCTGTGTGGGCTGGGATGAAAGATCTCTCTTCTAGAACAAGCAGCAAAGTGTAGGAACAAAACATTTCTAGGAATCCTCTGATGTTACTGAGTTTGTGTGCAGATAATCTCACTGACAGAAGGGCTTACTCTTTTTAGAGGGGAATGCAGGATCTATGTTCACTCCCAAAAAACTCAGCTTGAAAAAGGCTCTGGGTCTCACTACTGCACTGCTGGTTATCTCTGATGGTCCCTGGGATTTGCCTATGGTTGTTCACTGATGCCACTGAAGGCCGCAAAAGAAAATAAATCTACACACTTCTTGGGTTTATGATCTCCATCTTTTCTCCAAAAAAGTGGAAAAGGATGGTTCCCTAGAGACAATCCACTGTTTGGAGGAGGAAGGAGGGAAAAGAATATCATAACTATAGTCTTTACTACTGCTATTAAACCTAGTCACGAGACTGTCTTGAAGACAGACCCATAAGTATACCGTAGATCTTCTTGAGAAATTTATAACTGGAAACAGCTGCCAATATACACAAAGATCCTCCTAGCTGTGTTATGAATGATATTTTTTAAAAGGAGCATGAAGATATCCATTAGAATCAGCACCACATAACAGCAAAATATTAGTTAGAGACTGTGTGATTGGTAATAACCTATTCACTCATGCAATTATTTGCTACCAGAGAAACCAGTTGGTGATAACAGAATATGAATTGACCACTTGTAAAGGTGAAAAAGTTTGACTACAAGCTCTAAAAAGGCTGTTCAAATACTCTGCACAAGCAAGACGTCCTTATAAAAAGGCACTAAAAATATTCCACTTTCTTGACCTAATCTTTACTTAACTGAGGAAAAAAAGATGTTATGAATCATTACTTATTGATTTTCTTAAGTACACTTCTTAGAGTGTGATAACATAGCGTGATTATATCTGTTCACAAAAAGTAGTGTAAGCAGATGCCTACCTCAAAACCTACCTTTATTATTTATGCAATTAAGTGTGTGGCTACATAAAGCTCTGTGCATATGAGGAGTAATATTATACCATCCTGGCGTGGGTTTCACTGCTGTATAAATGAAGCCCATATTAAATTTACAAAGGTTACAAAACCATTAGCACTGATGGCTTTTAAGGAGTAAACGTTCACCATGACTCATACTTTGTTCATTTGTGCCATTTGGAAATTAAGTATTCTTAATTGCTGTAATGCACTGCAAGTTCCAACGCTTCTCAGCGACTGAGGCACGTAATTCCTCTGTAATTTGAGTAAAGTATTCTAATTGATTAATTGAGTTTTCTTGTAAGATTGCACAGGAGTTTTAGATGCAAGAAGGTTATCCTTGTTCTATGTAACATAAAAATGCTTGAACCTACAATATAAAGTAATGTTATAGGTGCTGAGTGAAAGTACACAGCAATACAGTCAAATGAGATGGCCATTTTTGCTGGCAACAAGTGTCTTGTATTTTACATCAAACATGCACTATGGGAGGTGACAGGAGATAAAAGCTTTTTTTTTTAATGCCATTTAACATTTGCTGTCAACCTTGTTCTTTGTGTTGCCTATCATTTATACAATCAATTTTTGCTTTGTTTTTGTTTTACTTTGTGTAATGCTTCTCACTGCATAAAAACAAGGAGCAGGAAAATCCTGACGTAAACAAATAAACAAAAAATATTGTAGATATTTATCAGTGTTAGATAGACTTCAAAAACGAGAAAACTAAGAGTGAGAAAGGTCCTTTCCAATTCAGGCCATTCTACATTTCTATGAAAAAAAAAGAAAGGGAGAAAAGAAAAAAGTCTGTAATTAAAAAAAGCCAACCAAACAAAAACCAGAACAAAGGAAAAAAAAACCAAACAAAAAACCTAAACAACCCCGCCACATGCACAAACTAAAGTTTATTTTTTGCATTAAAAATGTGACTCCTTAACAATCAAGTTAGCAAAGTAAAATACTAGCAAATCCATACAGTTAATTGAACTGCTGCAAACCCAGGCCAGATACAGAATTACTCCTGTAGTTTCCGTACTATTATGGAGAGCTACTTAAGCTGATTGTACTCCAGGCATTAGAAGATAGGAGCTATAACACACACATGGACTTTGAAAATTATTTCATACATCAAAATAAATCAAACTGAATATCAAGTGATTTTGGTATGATTTTTCTTACTAGATTTTTTCACTCTTTTTAGAAAATGGTAGAATTACTATTGGATTTTGAGGTAAGGAGTGTTACTATTTCCAGCATGTCACAGGTCATTATAAACTTTACATTAGATAAATAGTAAAAGTCCATGTAAAATATTAAGCTATGAGTAAAAGTTTTAAAGGCATGGTAATGAATAAAATAACTACATTTTGTCTGTATTTCTGAAATGTGACTTCAAAAGTAAATAAAAGTTTGCTTTGACAGCATTTGCTGCCTTTTCTCACATTTAAGAAAATGCTCAAATATCTACAGTTTACTCTGGGTTGTTCCACAAAGCCAATCTATCTTAAATAAATTTCAGATTTTCTCTTCCCATTTCTTGCTCTCTTCCCATTTCTTGCTATTGATTCCCTCAGAACTATGCTGAAAACACTGGCTTTAAATGGAAAATCATCCCTCTTTTAGGGTAAGGATGTTGACTTATTGCTTTCCCCCAGCTTTTGAGGGCACTAAGTTTGCAGAGGATTAGGTTCAATACTTTTTTACTCATTCTGCTGAACTGCACTCCAATTACTCACAGTGTAGAAGAAGGACAAACCTTTTCCCTTTCCCACCTCCTCGTAAGCCTGGGTCTTCGAGAAGTGTCTCATTCCTTTCCCTTCACTATTTCATCCAGGGAGGTGGTTGAGACATCTGCAAAGGTCTTCCTACTCACTCATACTGTATGAACAACTGTTCTTTAAAACTACTCAAAGCGATATTGTAAAATGGCATGAGTGTCTGCCAAGATCAACAATTGCCTGCTAAGGTGTTTATCTGACCCTTCACTATGTATTTTTAAAGACCTGACAGTTTAAAGGAGATGGATTTTTTGGTGAAGCGTAAGGAACACATTTCTCCACCTCAGGACAGAGTCTGGCGAGGTTTATTGCAGAATTCCAGGTTGGGCTTCTGCTGTATGAGCCTGGAAAAGCCTTAACTTGAGCTAAGAATTGAATTAAAGGTGTGCAGCCGATGCTTACTTTGTTGCAAGTGTTTAATTCTCTCTTCTTCTGTCTCCTTTCCCTGCCTCCCTTTTGTTGCTTGATTTTTTGTAGCATTTCTGAAAAAAAATACACGCTTCTCTTCCTTCACATGGAGTTTATTCCTAACAACGCCTGCCTCTCTGTCACACCAGCTCACAATTTGTATCACCCAATGCACTAAGGGGCCACAATTCATTTCAGTCATGGTTCAAAGCTATCCTGAAATAATCACAAAGTGACACTGTGAAATTACTGTAAAAAATTGTGCGGCAGTGTCATGACATTTTATAATTGAGACCTCTAGTACTCATAGCTCTATCAAAGCCCATAAGGAGGAGGGGAAAAATTGTGTTTTGACAGACATAGCAGCTTGAGATGTGCAAGCAAGATTGTATAAAGTCAGCCATGTAGAAAGTTATCGGATGTTCCAGTTTGTGCCCCCATGAAATTGGCACAAATCATCTGGATTTGACTTCAGGAAGGTGGTTAGGAGTAACATGAGAGAGTAAACGAGAAGGTAATGGCTACTCAATGACTTAACCTGTGTCACAGGGCAACTAACATGTCAGCAAAGAATCAAATAAAGATGAATGAGCTTATCAGAGGACCATGCACTGCCTCATTGGGCCCAATTTAATTAAACAAAGGAACTGTTCGTATAGAAAGATTAATAGAGCAACCACATACAGTAAGTGCTATAAGTATATCAGAGAAACACACAAACACAGTTACAAGCAGCTACTATCCAATGTTTTCTCTCATAATACTGATGAAAATCATGAGGTAACCAGAATCATTTGACTAGCCATACAAATAAAGGTCTAAGCTACTGTGTAATTCACAAAGCTGAAGATGCTGCTTTTATGAACCAGCTACTTGGTGATAATTGGAAATATTTGCCTAGCCAACCTACTCTAGAGCTTTCTCTGAGTGTATAAAACAGCTTGCCTTCTTCGGGGAAGGACTCAAGTATGTCTTCCAAAGGGAATGTTGCTGTATGAAGTCACATCCTTTGCATCAGAATACTTCTCTGGATAAAAAAAATATTTGCTTTAGGTCATAGAGGAGCCAAAAATGTAAGTACATTTAATTACCCAGAAAAAAAATCAAATATCAAGAGAACTTGGAACAGCCAGCCTAGAAAATAATTTATTGTTAAGAAAAGGGCGGAGAAGAAGAGGGGGGTAAAAGGAACGAGACTTAGAATAAATCAAGCTTATTTAGAATAACATCAAGTTCAAGCAGCATTAACTTTTTGAGTTGTAAATGTTATTTCATGATTAGGTACTTTCAGTTTGACAGTATCGGTTTTGTACTCTGGACCACCTTATGTCACTGCAAGGTGACACAGTCCAGTACCACTCTCAGCCTTTGTTTGAGTATCACCAGGTCTGGGGCAGCAGAGTTTGAGACCTCACCTGTTTGAGGCCCAGGGCAACAGAGGAATTACTCATCAGAGCTGTGACACGTTAGGAGAGGAAAGAGTGGAACACCATGTAGTGTCTGTACAGTAGCATAAGTTTCTCCAGCATAATGCAAAATGTCAGGAAGGAAAGTCCTTGCTTTGAAGTAAGGAGTAGTCTCTACCTATTAAAAGTACTCTCTTAGAAATATTCATTCCTGGGAGAAATTATTGATTTTAAGACAGGAGGTTGGACCCTCAAAAGCAAAAGCACCAAGTAAAATGAAACAGGCAATTTTATCTGTGGCTCAAAGTCCAACTTTTTTTGTTTTCTCCTATCACTACATCTGTCAGCCCACACAAGAGCTGCACTCTGCTGTTGCTCTAAAATAATAACTGCAGCAGCAACTTGCGTGTCCTTTTTTAGTTAGCATAGAATGGGAGCTTTCAAGAGATGGCAATGTTTCATGAGTTTTCCCCACCATTTCCCCTCCCTTTCCATTGAACTGAGGCAATGGAAACACTATATGCATAAGCACAGCATTTCCAACAGCCTCTGAAATTTCACAGATTTTTCTTCCTCTCTTCCTAGGCATACCTGGCTGTCTGGAGTAGAAGTATGTATGTACCATAGAAAATATCACAAATATACATTGAAAAGTTTCATATCAGCTGCCAATCAGAAGAAAATAATGGAAGAGGAAAAAAAAAGTTCAGTAAGTTTAGTTCTAGAGAATGAAAACTTACACATGCAATAATAATACTAGAAAGAATACAAAGTACTGGACTTCATTTTCAGGTGGAACGTGTTACACTGAAATTTTTGGACTGTAAGGATTTCCTCACCATCACTGTTATCCTCCTTTTACCCCATAAAGTGGTGACCTCTACCAGGTGTTTCAAAAGAGAACTTTTAGCCACTCTTTTCCACCTAGAAGACTAGGAGAGGTGGGCAGAGAAGGACAGAACTCAAAGGTGTTCGGAAGCTGCAGGTCAGCCTGGCAGGTCCAACGGGCAGCAAAGGAGATGGGCTGTGATTACGCACCAACTACTCTCATCTGCTGCTCATCCAGATAGAAGCGGCTTGGCGAGTCTCCAGGCAGCACCAGGGAGTGTGTCCCTGCTATCCCTTTAGGAACTAACAGGATCCCTACCTTGCCTTCCATGGGAAGCAAGATAGGAAATGCCTCCAAAGCATTTACCTTTTAAAAATGTACCTCAAGTTTTCTCTGCACATCTGCAAGACAACATTTCTCTCCCCTCTCTGTGGCTCTTCTCATCTTTTAGGAGAAAGTCCTCTCCTATGTCATCTTCAATAGCACCTCTGCATGTGCATGAATAAATTGAGTTCAGACAAACAGGAATATTCTTAGCTAGGATTGCTCCCTCAAGAAACACATTTGAGCCAGATTTTTGGCTGCCTGCAATTTTACCCTACTGTTTATATGGCACAATGCCCATTTGCAGACTGGTCAGAGCTTAGGGCATATTTGTCACCAACAGTGGATTAGATATGCAGTTTCACTACAGTGGAAATTACATTTCCCCTGATGTGGAAATCTTTTCTTTTTGCATCGTTGAACAGTACAACCACCAGTTTCTTGCAGAGTGACAGAGATGAGTCATATTTCTAAGATAAATTAAAAACCAAATCAAACCAAATAAAAGGTTTGAAAATATAGGAAGAAAAAAATCATGAAGAAACAACAACTTGATGAAAATAGTGTGGGCTGTTTAAAAAGAAGTCCCGAAGCACCTATGAAATTGTTGCCAATTTATATAACAGAAAGAGTCTAAAAGGCTTTAGTCATTAGTGAGAAGTGAAAAATAAATGGAGGAAGAGCAGTTATATACAATTCTCCCACTTATTGCTGAGCTGTGATGTTAAGAAAATGAGTATATGATGTATTTTGAAAGACTTCCTTTACTCCTGTCAAACACACCAATTATGTGAAAGTAAGAGTAAAAGAGAATAAAACTTTCAGCAGCTGCCTTTTCATGATATGAAACAAAACCAACACAGTGTTTCTTTGGGCTGCCATGGACAGAAACATGGAATTTGGTACGATCATACCTGTATGGACAGTAAACTTGCAGGTTTTCTTTTAGGAGGCAGTAGTTAGTATGGTGTTACCTTTAGGTCTGAGAGAATCTGCTTCCCCTCTACATGCATGACTCGTAGTTACTCCAGTGAATGCTTTGTTTAGACATTAGTGCTTTGTCAGTTTGGGATACCTTCCATAAACAGGTACAGCAGAAGTATCAATATCATTTTGCACGATGAGTCACAGGACAGAGAGACATGCAAGATGAAATGCCTTGGAATGGATCATTATTGCACCTCCCTAGAACTCAGTCAGGCAAATCTTCTGAAAAACAATGAAAAAAACTTTAAAAAGTGGATCTTTAACTCATTTAATTCTCCTAACAAACCTACACCACATGCACAGGCATGCACCTGCATGAACCCCACCTTTTCCTTCATGGTTGGAAATAATTGGAAAATTTTAAATGGCTGCATGAGCACCACATATCATGATGCGTGTTTTGTGAATCTGATAATCTGCACTTCATTTTACTGTTGGCTTTATGGAGACATAGGTGACAGAGTGCACATGTCTGATACAATGCAAGAGCACTGCTCTGCTCTTGTGCACTTAGTGGTGATACCTTAGTCCTCCCTGCTGCTGGAGTTGCCCTCAGCATGGGGCACAACTGTGTAAGGGAAAAACCATGATGTATCCAACTTCTCTAATGACTGAGTCACAAGTCCACCTCACCACATGCAACACCAAGAATTCAGGGCCACAATGGTGGTTTTCTTCTTTGTTCTTGATGTGCCCGATTGAGAAATTGTTCCTGAATAAAAGTGTATTTATTCTGAAATGATCTAATGCTTTACAGTAGGATTCAGCTACTTCTCCTCTCTTTCTCCTCTCTTCATGAGTAAAATCAGAATTCTCTGAAAATCAGATTTTGCCAAACAACCAAAAGAAATCAAGAAGCCCAATTTTTGTTTCTTTTTGTCAGAAAAAAACCCAAGGGCTAGATCCTAAGAGAATGAGATAAAGTATGCCTTGTGGGACAGGGTCAATAGAAGAGCTTCCTCATTTAATTTCATTGGATGCTTAGTGAGAACACTAACCCAGGATGTAGAAAGTTATGTTAAATTATTTCCTATTTAGGGGACTTTCTCCTTAGACAGTTATGTGATGAAGATATGACAAGCAATGTGAGAAAAGGCACTATCATTCTCCCTATGGTATCTACTCTGTTTTGCATAAATTAAGTAGAGTCTGGAACAAAAGTTTTTCCATTGCTTTTCAAAAGGATGTCCTCATACTATTACCCCATGCATTCCTGAAAAATCTATCGTAGAATCAAAAAGTGGGCAAGGGTTTCTTTTTCCCTCTCTCCAAAAGAGTGCCCTAACCTCTAAGCCAATGGTCATTTGCAGATGAGTCGCTTTGAGAAAGCTGGCCACTTTGTGTACTTCATCATGTTTCTTCATAAACCATGCTTCCTTCTGTGTTCCCCCAGTAATGTGCTCATGACGGCTGAGAGCGACTGCAGTAGGCCAAGTAGACTATTTCCTCATGAAAGGCCCTCTCAGTCCTTTCTAGCAGAAATATTACAACCTGTATGAAATACTGCAAGTAGAAATAACTCTTTAGCATATGAGCTATAATACTTCCCTGAGTGTTAAAGGGGGATATTCTAAGGGCACATTTTAGGAGGAGAGAGAAATACTCCAATACCATGGTTACCTTAATCCATAGGCAGGTGAATCAAACAGGGGAATGTAGACAGGTCTTGTGCCAGTGTCGTGAAGCCAGTAATGTCCTACTTCTTTGAAAAATTGTTTCCAGCTTTATCTGTTCTGTGAATCTGACTCAAATTGAGAATTAGTTTTGCAATGACAAATCCAGCTCTCTAAGTACACAAATAACTTGTTTTAAAATATGCTTTTGCAATGTGCTAACCATAATCTGTCCTTAATTAAATGTAGATTTCAATTATATATATATATATATGGGTTGATCTTCAGTAGCTTCTCACATTTCCATTGGGGGACTGAAGGACTCCTTTCAAGGTGTGGATCAGACAGGAAACAACTGTTAGACAGCATGCTCCCAGTGATACTTTTCAAACTGGAAACAGTGGGTTACTATGCCCAAATGATCAGTCCTGCTGAAGGCAGGCTTTACGAGATTGGGTGCAGTGCCCTGCTAATATGGCAATGTTGTTTTCAAAATCTGCACTAAGACCTATTGTACTACATATCCCCCTCCAATATGGCAAATGGTCATCTGAATACCAGGGCCAGCACTGGTATCTTGGAGATCCCTGTAAAAGGTTCATTCTACCCAGGCATCCAGATTTCCATTTTTTTAGGTTTAGATGGTGTAAAATGCCTATGAAGTTACATATAAGAAGTTTCTTCCCTTCCTAAATTTGCATGTCGTATTACTCCCAGCAAAATTAAAGGGAACCTCTCAGGAAGATAAACATATTTTTGTATGTGGGCTGATAGTCAATGGAGTAACGTAATAATTATTTTCCTTCTGCAGTGAAACTATATACATTTCAACAGTTGCAATTTATATTCTGTTCCAGAATATATGTAAAACAATTTCCAGTGACAGAATTTAAATTAACACATGCTTTATACACAATGGAGGAAACATTCCTTCTCGATGCGTTGAAATCAAATGTGAGTTTGTATAGACAACCCTGATATATGTTTGCAAACATCCCCTAAAATATCATTACACTGTGGAAGGATTAAAAACATTGAATCATGTGGTGACCTTTCAGTAGAACAGAGAGTTTAACCCTCAAGCGAAATTTACTGTTGAGAGTTCACTGTCTCTTAATTTAGTGCACTTCTTACTATCAAGCAGAAAGCAGAATTACATTTTTGCCTTTTATTACCACCAAAATAATTATGTTAGAAGCATTTTTTGTGTAAAATAGCATATTCTGAATCATGTTGGGTCTGTTTTGCGTTTCTGCTGGCTAGTGTATCTTATTATACATCAAGTTATATAACACTCAGCATACTTGACTCCTAAAATATGACAGTGGTCTGCCTACAACAGAGATGTAGCTGAGGAAGACATCCTACTGGACAGCAAAATATATGTATTCATACTATATTCTTACTCATACATTAATGATAATTGACCCTATGCTTCTGTGGAACTCACATTGTGAAGTCAGTTTTCAGATAAAATGAACAATAAATCCTGTTCAATGAAATCAGTTACCCTTTTGCCTTTGTTCACTTTTTAATTTCTGCATGGTTATCTAGCGCACAGCTAAACAGGAACAGCAACAAACTCAAATTAAAAAATTGCAGAAAGAAAGAAAGGAGCAAGGAAAAAGGAAAAAGCAAACCTATACAATGCCTCTTTCTGTGACAGCAACTCTCTCTTAACAGCCTCAAGTGTTTAACATATTGAAACAGTTCATCTTCCTTCAATGAACTTTAATAACTCTGCCAGGTAAGAAGCTATGCTCCATACTTCTTCATGTTGTCTTTTCCCTTCAACATATCTATACTGATCTCCTCATCTGGTCAACTTTACAGCTCCGGTGTTCGGAGACCAGTGAGCACAGTTATTACCATCATCAATAACCTGTCCCACTTTCTCCTCTTCATTTCTCAACCCTTCTCTTTCCCCTTCAAAATCTAATAATAGCTCCTTGCCATGATAGCTGATCAATACAAGAGGGCACCTGTTCACTTTACTCAACACACCATGCTAAAGTAACATGACAAAGGAACAAATATGATTCTGCCTGAATTGTGTCAAGTAACAAGAAAACTATCCAGGAAGTTTCCCTTCGGGGCAAATTTCATGAAACGCTACAGATAACCAATTTTTAGACATAGAACTAATCTCTTTCATCTCACTTTCTCTTTTGCTTCAGGTATGATAGTTGGAAACATTAATACAGACAAACTTCAGCCGGCAGTTGCAGCACCAGAGCTGCAGCAGCCTGTGAGCCAGACTACTGTGCTAGCACCTAAATCACCATAATGAATGAAATGAGGAAGGTGTAGTTTTCACCCCCACACAGAGTGTAGCCATTAATATGCACACAGAGATTAGCTTTGGAGGGTTTATAAAACCACAAGGAGCAAAACATTTGCATGTCCTCTTCGACTAGTGATTTTTTAAAGAAACGTTGATTTCTTTTTTGAAGAACTGGTCCCTACTTAGTAATATTAATCCTTATTTTTTTACAGATATGGATGAATGCAATGTTATTAGTTATTCATTGGCACTTGCAAGGCAAAAATTTTTGGTGCATATAGTTCACATCAAATGTGTATTTGAAGTCTATGCTCACATGCACACACACTAAAAAATGCAGTGTCATAAGCTCTCTGATAACTCAGTAAAAATATTTGATAATAAAATATTATCAAAATATTTTTATTGATAATAAAATATTATCAAAATATTATTATCATAATAATAAATTATTTACTAGTCAAGTAAATCAGAACTGCTGAATCAGTGTCCAGACAGGAGAATGACAGAGTCCTAAAGGAAGTAATAGATACTGAAAGAACTCATTTTAGTTATTTGATTATTGTCAATGATTTGCCTGATTAAACTCTTATTACAAAAGACTTAGAAGCTGATCTAAAATTTTCATATTAGAGAGTATTAAATACTAACCTAACTACTTCATTTCCACCTCCTGAAATAAATCATTCTAATTAATTGTTTTGCAGCCTTCTCTGTCCAGAGGACCTACGCTTCTGCCAAACAATCCAAGCTTTTTCTACATAACTGCACAAGCACATCTCAAAACAACACCAAAAGGCAGCACAAATAAATGTCATATTAAATTATCAGATTTAACTTAATTCTCCCTTTATGATCCAAATTTTCTGGTTTAGAAATGAAAAAAAAAATAGCATTTCTTTTTGTGTATTGTCTGAACAAGCAATTCTAAATGAATGAGATTTCATTTTGTTTTCTGTAAGAAAACAAACCTACACTGTAAGAATTTAAGTATAACTGTGTTTTGTAAAAGCTAGCAGGTGGCTAAGAATGGACTGACTTTTTAAATGCACAGACTGAAATAACTGAATAAAAGGTAGTCTTATGTTGAGAACCTATTCCCAGTAACTGAAATTTCAGGATATTTAAATTTCATTTTCCGTTTTAATTCTCATCAGTGTTTTCCTGTTACATCTACCCTACTGGAATGATAATAAAAAGATAACCTAAGAGGCTGGTTCTCATTTGCAAAAATCATGAGGGTTTAGAGAAGTGTTTTATCTTTTTGATACTAAGAATTTTCCATAAAATAAACCCTGAAAAAATATTTAATGTTATTACCAAGTATATTAGATCCTTTCCCCCATGATACTTTTTTTGTGTGTGTAGTCATTTAAAACTCTTTTATTTTACTAATGGTGATTAGTAAAATTAGTAGATTGCTTTCTTCTTGGTTTACTCCAATGTAAAATTTTCAGGCATAGATAAATTCTAAGGCAGCTCATGTACTGTGAAAATTTGGAGAACATGTTGCTGTTCTGTGAATAAATATTTTAATGCCTAATAGTTTCCCATTAATACTTAATATTTTCTGGTGGTTTTTGTGGCTACAAACTCAAGTTGTGCCCTTAGTTAAAGAAGAGATAAGAAATATTTTCTATTGTGATGAAATTGTCATTTTATTTTGAAATAACACAGACCTCCCCTCTACACTGCATACAAATAGTTTTATTCTTTTTTTGATTAACTGCTTCTTGATTTAACTAAGTTAAATATTATGCTACCCTATCTAAAGATCCCAGTACAAGCTTTTTGGGAGGTAAACGGGGAAGAAAACTTTTTTTTCACTGACTACCTTTTTAGTAAAGCCATATTGACTTATTTTCTATCCTTAAGCCTCAAAATTATTACATAAATTTTGACGTGGTACACTTTCACTGTGTTGATTTGCTCTTTTATGGTGAGGTGAGTGTGTGTCTTCCTATGCGTGGCAGTGTTTCTGTCTGGCTGCAGTGACACCTACTGATGGCAGAACTGTTGAATTGGAATTGAGGATGGCCCAGACCAACTTGTGGACTTTCATAATACTTCAGAGGGAGAGAATAATCCACAAGGAACTCGTTGGCCACAGGCATCAAAATCTTTCCTAAAGCTTTCTTTTCCACAGCTAACAAAGAATTAATGTTCTCACCACTCAACAATGGCAAAGCAAGGAGCAAACCTGATGGCAAGACTGACGAGGATATGGCCAGTCCTCCTTATTTCACTGTCATCTCTCTGTCCTCTTGTTTCCAATTTTTTTTGCAATAGCAAGCTCTGACACCCTGGGCTCATTGTATACCTTTCAGAAGGCCACCAGTTATCTGCTCTCCCACCTCTCCTGCACTTAAGTCCACATAATACTGTTGTTAGCAAAGAGAACAGCTCTGGCTGCAACCTAAACCACAACACAATTAACAAAATAATTGCAATAAGTGACACTACATTCTGCTCAAAGTTAAGTGGTTTTTAAAAAATAACGTTAATTTCCACTCTTGGAACATCTGTGACTCATTCACAAGACTGCTAAGTACAAGTAACATTACTGCTGTAGAACCAAGACGCGCTCCCACTACCCTCCACAGACCCACACGGATGCTTCCCTTCGCCCTCCAACACACACACACACAACAACAAACACATCGTTCTTCTTTTTCCCTTTCTGATTTTGGAAAAATGATAGAAAAGTATCTTAATTCAAGACAGTGACTCCCAAGGTGCTCTGCTCTGGCACAAGATGCCTGCAGTCAGTGCTTTTCTTTTGCAGTGCATCGTGTGGTAGCACTGAGACTAGCTTTGAATTTTTCATGTTATTTAAGTGGTAAATTTTCTCTATTTTATTTTCCATTTCCTTTAATCTTAGAGTGCAAAGGAGAGCTGTTCATGCCTTTCTCTACACAGCATGAGTTTTTTCACTTGCTGTTGGATCTGGGTCAAATATTCATGCATCGTTCCTGTAAAATCTTTGCAAAGCAAAAAGCCACTCTGCTGGGAAACCAGAGCACTGTAGAGAATGTTCCTTTTGTAGTAATTAACTGTAATACTGTGGAAGAGTGCAAACAAGTGTGTAAACAAAATGAGAAAATTTACAGTACTGTTGTTTTTTTCACCTGAAATATGAGAACTGCCTGCATGTGTATCTTCACTTATATAGGATACACTACAATTATAAAGCTTGCAAAAAACCAACCAACCAATCAAAAACAAACAAACAAACCCCAAACAAACAAGCAAAAACCCAAACCAACAAACAAAAACAAAAACAACAACAAAAAAAGGAAAGAACACTAAACATAATTTAAACAAGTAATAAGAACTTAATTTGCCCAAACTGTCAAAAGTATTGCTGATATTGCTGCACATGACAAAGCTCATCACTTCATCATGATTGCCTCAGAACAACGTGACTTAGCTTTGAATAGCTGTCCTTAAAATCTGGCAGTAGAAAACAAGTGCAATGCAGCCATTAACAGAATCTCAAAAAGTTAAAAGGAAAAGGAGTTGTGCTCCAGGAACCAATTACAGTGTTTGCTACTCACTAGTGCCACCACATGGAGTGATATTTGAATATAAACCAGTGAATTGTCTGTAAATAATACATCGTATACCAAATTTCAGTAAGAGAACAGACAAAGATATATAATCTCCTTTCTATTGTGCCAAGCTCAGACTGCGCCCTTGTGAAAGTGGAGATGTCCTGTTTCTAAGAGCATGAATGCACTGAAGTAAAAGCAGAACAGTCAAACTGCTTTATTCCTCCAATAAAAGAAAGAACCATTTGGTAAAAGGATGCATTACACATTTTCTATTTAAATCAGTTTATAAGAAACAGATGTTAAGTTTCCTTTGGTAAGAAGAAGGAAGGGTTATAAATGAATTAAAGTGTCTTCTACATGGATCTTCTATTCTTTTTTGTTCCTTTACAATTTTGTGTCAAAAGTGAAGAAAACTGAAATATAAGGTGCTACAATAAGCTGGTAAGAAGGGCAAACTATATTTAAATGCCAGTGCCATAAAATATACCAAAATATCCTACAGCAGCTACAGCACAAAAATCAAATATGTGCAATGCAAATACTTATTAAAAACAAGTGATTGACAAACACAAAATATCTACAGTATTTCCCTATGCTGACAATTGCAGAAGAGTGACAGACAAAATGATTGAGTAACAACCTGCTGTGGTGTAATTTCAGGTTCCTGTATGGCTGAAGACACATTACAAGCTGGCTGCAGCACTTGTACAAAACAGGTTTACAGGAAATATTCTGGGGACAACGCTGATCTAGACTAGGGAGAGACTTAACTACATATAAGACAACCAGCCATCTCTAGTTTTTCTATGTATTTTTTCTTAGCATTTGCTCTATATAAGAGTAGTTGGTTGTTTTGGTTTTTTTTTTTTTTCTTCTTTCCTCATGTCACTAATGTCTTTAAAAAAGCTTTAATTAAATATCAGCCTCCATGGTCTCAGGACAGTGTTTCACACATGGCCATCTCAGTACAGTAGGGCTCAGGCTCTGTGTGGGAATGCTGTCTCCCACATGGCTCCACTGAACTCATCCTTAACGATCTATTCCCACTTACCTAACTTCAACACTATTTTTCCTGAGACTGCATTAATGAATCCAATAAATAAAGCATTGTATCACCCATGCAGTATAGACATTAATTTTAGAACAAAACATTAATCAATTTAAATTTATGTACTAATGCAGACACAATCAATTTGAACTTCTTATGACAATTAACAAAGCTTTTGCTACATCCCTAAAACACACTGACCCATCAATTATGGTTTGCATCAAACTAATGCTAATGGTACTTCCTTCTTCCTTAGGCTGTCAGCAGCCTACCTGATTGGTCAACTTCAATGCAGCAGATCAATTAATATAAATTATACATGCACGGAAAGATGGGTTAATATCATAAGTTCATTTAATTAATTGTGTTTGATTAAATGAGGTACTTTCATTAGCCCTCTTAGCCATGAACCATATATACATCATAATCCTTTTACAAGCTCAGCCGTCCAGACACAGACCTGACATTGGGAGCATATTCAAATTACCAGCCGCAGCCATGCAAACCTCCCTGCATAATTAACAACTAAACGAGCTGCAGTCACTTAAGCTGAAAAGAAAACTGTTCACATCAACCTCTCTGATACTGTTTAAATTGAAGATGTCATGGGTAAAACAAAGGTGAACAGACAATGGTAATTAAAAATTAAAAAGGACAAGGGGGATTTGCTACTAATGGAAGCAAAGTGAAAAGAGGGCTAAGGGCCTGGTTGTTAAAAGAAAAAAAAAAAAGAAAGGAAAAAAAAAAGAAAAAGGATGCTGGTGTTAGGTGATTCTGCTCTTGTTCTCATAAAAGTGATCCAGGGTGATCAGTGTACGTCAACCTTCAGAAAGAAAATGATAGTTTAGCACAGAGATCATTCTACAGCTGGATGAGCTTATAAGAAACGCTACATTAACAGCTGAACTCCCAATACAGGCATAGCCAAGAACTTTGGTTTTACCCCATATGTGAAATAAGCTATTTCTGTGGGAAACATTGCATTTTCATCAACTTAAAGAAAAATCTAAAGAACAGTCTAAGACTTGCCTCCTTGGCTCACCTACCTGCTTTGAAAGGAATTGAATGGACTTTCCTAGAAGGAACTTATGGGAACTGAGTCCCAATATGAAAAAATGCATAAATCTGAAGGCAGTTTTACTCTTCCTTGGTTCAGTGCCTGCCCTTCCAGGCACAATTGCAATTCACAACTGTGTTCAAGATACAGCAAATGCTGCAGCTCTACAGCAGTGAAAACGTAAGTGTGAATATGAAACCTCAGAAGAAGTTATTGACTGCAAGTCAGGAGCATCACTTTGTAATAAAAATATTGGTATGCTACCCTGATCACATTCTACATGTTAAATACAATAGAAAAATATGACAAAAGACCATGGACATCCAGGGCTTCCAGCTGTTGGTTCATTATCTGTGGTAAAAATACATATTCATTACTATTATATTACAGGTAGGAAAGCATATGTATGATTTCTCAAGATGCTATAAATATATTTCAGATTTTTTACATAATTTCAATGTAAACAATTAGTTACTGCAAATCATACTGCCAACACAATTCAAAGAAGGCATTGAGATATCAATTCATCCAGATATACAATAAAAAAGTCATGTTCAAACTCCTTTCAAAGGTAATTTCAGCATCTACCATTTGATACAAACCTCATTACAGCATGACGAAAAGCATTAGTAGACTCTGCCCATGAATTCTGCCCTGTGTAAAATGGGGAAAGGGCACTCTGTGGTAAAACAATGTCAGGGGAAGGAGGTGATAGAAAGACAAAAGAGAGTCCAGAGTAATGTTGACTAGCCATGACTTCCAAAAGACATGAGTTAAATTGTGTTAGCTGTCCTGGAAACTCTCAGGAACTTACTGCTTAATGTAAAAGTCAAGCAAGTTGTCCCATTCTCCAGGACACTGACGCTGCATACAGGGATGCTCCACTGCAAGGTCTCTGCT
The DNA here is from genome assembly GCF_022539395.1 of Myiozetetes cayanensis. Classification (NCBI taxonomy): domain Eukaryota; kingdom Metazoa; phylum Chordata; class Aves; order Passeriformes; family Tyrannidae; genus Myiozetetes; species Myiozetetes cayanensis. The sequence continues at coordinate 92,530,231 of NW_026086604.1, read as the reverse complement.
GTATATGAGCCTGTTAAATAAATGTCCTTTAGGCATATATTTTTACCACAAGCCATTGCATGAAAAAAATCTTGCTCTTGTCAAGGTAAAAAAACCTATTACCTAATATTTAAATTTATTATTTAAAATAAATAAAAAGTTAGTAGTTTCTGTGAGAGTTACAAATTTTGTTAACTATTGCAAAGCAAGACCATGACTTGCTCTTAGACCATGGACCTAGATTGCAGTATTAATGAAAATTACTGTAGCTTTTTGACAAAATTGAGGAGGAAGAGAACTGTCATGTTACTTCATACACTGAACTAAATATCAGACATATTCTTCAGCTTTATTGTCTGTGTTATACTGCTGAGACAAATGACTGAGAAAGGAGAATGCACAGGAACTGTGCTGCTGTCATATGGAATTTTTATAAATACTCATTTGTATAGCTGTGATGGGTTAAATGTCTCCAGATTCTAAAGGTGCTTTACTCCATATATCTGTCTTTAAGCCTGTATATGCTTCCAATAAATATTAATAAATTCACATTAATCATTGGCTTAAGTGTAGAGAGAGCAATAGTGCAATTTACCCAGGGAATTGTAGCCTACAAGTCCTCACACTTGCAAAAGCAAGCATAATTAGAACTTAATCTCTTACTAGTCTATTCATTCAAGCATGTTTCTGCTTGAATACTTCTGCAGAGAAGCTGTGAAACTAAATTTTCCTAGTTTTTATGTTAGAGAAGTTGCCATTCTGGGACACAGGTGAAGAACTGAGAAACAAACTGAGTTGTTTCAGAATGAGAAAGAAGGAAAAATGCAGTCTGATCAGAGTGACTATCAAACAGTATAGAAAAGTATTCCTGTTTTCACAGTCTAATGTCAATAGCTTAAACAGTAATACAAACAGATGCTTAATTCATGTAATGACAATCTATGTCTTATTGTAGTTTGCCTTCTCTTTCATACACATTTGTTTTCAAAATGTAACCTTTAAGAATCCAATTCCTGGAGTTTAACTACTCTACTTTCTCTACTAAAGCATGAATAATAAGCCTAAGTATTGCTAATTCAGCATTGAAAAATAAATTACACTTTAAGCCAAACAATTAACCCACAACTTCAAAATGCTTCTATGTTTCATTGAATGTTGCAAGAAGAAATAATGAGGCTGCCCTCTCTGCTGCCCTCATCTTAAAATCTATGAAATTTTCACAAGATCTAGTAATATTAAATCAAGTTGCTGCTGACTCAAAGCTCCATCCAATAACTCATCATAAAAGCAGTCTTACCCGAAGTTTTAAAATTATTCCACTGTGGCTCTTTGGAGTATTTCCACAGATGTACTGCACGCTCCTGTTGGCACAAGACATGCCAAAAGCCACATGTTACATCCTTAGGGAAATAAACATGACATGCTCAGAATTTGGTGCTAATCTTACATCTTTATTCCACTGAAAACTTTTTAAGTTTTCAACGGTAAAAAAAAAAGTCCAGTATGGTTTAAACTTCTCTTCTGTAAAGCTACGGAGAAAAGAAGCAGCAAGTGGTTCATACAGTTTTCTTGTAAATTACTCCACACTTTAACCCCAAATATCACAAAATCTGTCCATATTTACTGGAGCAGATCAGAAGAGTGTAGAAAACTGAAATGAATTTCTGAAGAAAAGGTAGGGAAAATCAAAACAATGATAATAACAAACATAAACCCAATTACATTTTTAGTGTTTCTCATGAGCTGAATAAGAGGGTAACTATTTTCTTTTTTCACTGCATTTGAAAAGCAATATTTATGGTCTGTGCTTTCTCTGTATAACATGAAGGTATTGCTGACATTTAGGCAGTGCAGGGAATTAAGAAACATCTTTTGGTTTAGGTGTTAATGAGGTCATCAGAATTTGTAGAAGACATATTCAGTCCAGAACATGTCCTTTAACTCAAGAGAAAGTCTTTTACTATCTTTTTTGTTTGTTTGTTTTGTCAGCTAGTAGATTGCCTTTACCCTAAACTTCTGAGAGTTTATATTAGAGTTCATTACAGTCTTCCTGGTTTTAAAGCACAGTACGTTTTCTCCTTTTTATTGATACTGTTTTGCACTTAGATTAGATTTTTACCCTCTCAAAAATATTTTACTAATTTTTCACATATACACAGGCATTTATAACTAAAACTATGAAGAAAATATCAGGTAAGCCAAATAAAATAATAAAATAAGGGCCCGTACGAGCATATCCAATGTATTCTACAAGCCAAGTGTTATCCACTTAAATGTGCAGTTCATGATTTTTCTACTTGTTTCTTAGTTTTATCAGCAATTATGTTGTCTTATCAGAGAATATTAGATAACTTTCAATGTATACCAGGCAATTATTAAAATTTTATAGTTCATAAAAACAAAAAATAAAACAAAAAAACAACCAACAGTTAGAATCAACCATTGAATGGCTTCCAAATTAATTAATTTTATAATATCATTCAACAAATTAACCTGTAACACATATTCCACGTGTTGAAAGAACTGTTAATATTATCATTGGCATTGATATGTCCCATGCACTGTATCTTGCATTTGTACATTTTGCAAGTTTTGCCCTAAATAAAAAAAATCCTCCTAAAAAAATTCCTTTCATATCTTTGAAGATTTTGAATTCAAATTAGCATCATGAGCAACACTTTTTCAACTAATAAGAATTTAGTTTCATGCTGTTTTTAATTCTTGTGAGCTATTCTACTAGCATCATTAAAAAGGAAAAAGTAATTATTTTAAATGACCTTTATAAACTTACTCTTATCTTTTCCTTAGTGAAGACAAACGGAAGTTTATTGATACCTAAACTACAGGAAATCCTGAGTCGATGTGTTAGGTGTTTAGATTCAAGTCCCATGCTATCATGAACTAGGCACCACAACAGAGATCACAGGCAGTACATCTGTTCTCAGCAACTCAAAATTCAGACCCCATAAACAATGCCCATAGAATGATTTAGGTGGGAAAAGACCTTTAAGATCGTTGAGTCCAACCATATACCTAATGTTAAGCCCATTAAGGTTCAAAATGCCTATTTGGAAAACAGTCAAGTGTTGAGATTCTTCTTTCTTTGAATCAGAGGCTTTTTATATATTTAAAACAAAATCAGACTGCTGCCATTACTTCCAAGGCTGGAAGAACAGCTGTGTTATATAGAATTCATTGGAGCATGCCTTTCTTTCAAGCTTAGTAAGTAATAGCAGTGCTCCAATTTTTGTAATAAATACATAGAAAAAAGTCTTGATTTTTAAACCATAAAGAGAACTGAAAGCTCTTTATAGTGAGGATCAGTTTCCTTCAATTGATTGTAAAAGGCCATTTTTGTTCGCAGGATTGGCAGTGTGGGAGGAAAAAATAAAGGGAAAAGGAGAACAACTGTCTCTCTTTAAAAAATCATGAAATTCACTGCAAGAAATAAATCTGACAGGGGGAGTAGAAAATCCCAAACTTTGCATTATTCCAGTTTTTGACAAGTGGACCTTTTTCTATTTTCAGTTAGGTTTACATGAGTCTTGTCAAGAATCACTGTTAACACTGACAGCTTTATTATTTTGAAATTTCATTCACTGTTACTGGAAACACTATTTGCACCACATAGGCAAACGTAATTATAACACAACGATAGGGGTGAAGAGAGCAATATTTATGTTGCTGTGTGTTAAGAATGAAACTTGGCAGTGCAAGCATTGCACTTTGCAAGTGTATGTATGCATGTACTGGAAGGGGACCACATTTTCCTCTTAGAAGCAAGTTTATAAAGCATTGCGTTCACAACCAGAAAAATATTTGGCTATAATTGAAAGAGGCATAAAAATATATGGCCTCTTTCAGTAAAACCCATCTTATGAGCTAAATTCTTTTAATCTGTTTAATATCAAACCTGTTCTCTGCTCACACAAAATACTTATTGGATTACAGAAAATAAACTTATAAAATAAGATACTTCATCCCACATACAAACATATATACATGTGTGCTTTGCATTCTTAAATATGTATTTTTGTAACACTGTGCAGTGAGAACACCCGTAATAATATTCACCAAGGAAAAGCACTGTTGAAATTACAACTGCTTTTCTGCAGGGAGAGAAAAACTAATTTATAAGTTTTGAGGCCCAACTACACAGGTAATACTAATTTTTAGGGGGGTTATTTTTTTTAATTTAGCAGTATTATGATATTCTGTATATTATCTAATTTCAAGTAAGCGATATGAGGCACCTAAATGTAAATCTATCAACAGCTGACTCCTCCAGTCATTTACCAGTGTTTTGGTAAGTGGAGGGTCAGTAGTATGAAAGATGTAGGAGAAGGATTATAGTACTTAATGACTACTACTGTACTAGTCTTCAGAAGCCCTGAAAACTCAGATTAAGGTTATAATTACAAAGTTTTCAGTCTTGAATTCCAAATTACATGAAAAGACTTCCCATGACTTCATGTAATCTCTGAAATCATGACTCTAAGCAATAACCTGTGAACATCAACTTGGCTGAAAGAAGAAATTTGATGATTAGAAAAACAGACTGGGAATCCACAGGACTAGTTTTAGACCCAGTTTGCAACCATGAGAACCTCCCAGTCTTCCAGCTCTCACCAGCACAAGAAATGTCAAACAAAATTCAGTCCAAGCAAAAGTAGTTCAGGGATTGAGTGAGAAGAAAGAAGATCCCATACCTTGGGCTCTGTATTAAACTCTTCTGGTCTATGACTTTTCTGACAGAGGTTGACTTCCCTTTGTTTTCTGACTTTCCTTTTGCCCCTGGGAAAATCACTGATGGTCCCACCTACCTAATTTTGAAACTGGGATAACTATCTGCTCCCACACCTCAAAGCTGTGCTGCCAAACGCACACATTAATGTTTAGGAAGGACTTACAACTCCAGTGAAGGAGACCACCAAAGAAATGTCAGTATATATAGTACTTGGACAAAAATTCAACTGCTGTAATGGAAGTTCAGCTCCATAGGATTTTGAAACACCCGAACTGGAAGGAAATTTGCTGGATCTTACTAAAGAGGAAAACTAAACAATAAGTTATTTTTTCTGTATGTACTACAGAGAAATGTCTTCTTTACAGGTAGTAAAATTCACAAAATGAGGCATAAAAGAAATCCCTGACTAAGAGCTTGCCAACTTAGCATAGAGGTGTTGGTAAAATGTAATATTTCTTTGCCTTCTGAAAAGAGGGTATCTCCTCTCCCAACACAACTACTTTACTGCTGTTACTAGATCCAATGTTAGGACCAACACTTAGCTACTGCTAAAACTTTTAGCAGAAGACTTCTATGAAGAAAGTTCTCCGTGATTAAATCCAGGTGCTGGCAATAGAAATGAGGAACTCTGCCCATACTTACCTTTCCTTTAGTGGAACAATGTTAGTCATGAACACTTGAGAAATTATTGGAAATTGTCCTGTGGTGTTTGTACCTCCAACAACCAACCACCATTGAAAGAAGAGGATGTCTAAAGTATGTAATTCATTAAGACATGTTTTAAAATAATAAGGTGTTGAAGACTACAGCCATGTGGAAGTTCTTGAACACTTCCCCAGTGCCCCACTTTATATGGTCTTGGCCCACACAAGTGTTTCAGCTGGGTGCACATTCCCAACTCTAGCTAGGCTGAATGGGAAAATGAGGAATGAGACTTAGTTCTCACAGGCAAAGCCACATTCAACTCTCAAACTAATTAGCAAGAATTGCGCTCTGAAGGCTGTGCCTTCAAACTTGCCCTTTCTGGGAATCCAGAGTACTGGAAACCATTTGTCATGAAGGTAAGAGCTAAAGTCCATGATTTTTCAAAAACAAATGAGTTGGGAATCTTTGCTTCCCTGCAATATGAAGTTCTTGGAGGTGACAAGAAACAATGCACCCACTTAAAATGCTCAGTTTAATCCTTATTCTGGATCCATTTCCCAGGAGGCTACACTACATACGCTTTTCCGCATTGCATTTCTTCCAGTTCTCTCCCTATCTTGATGACATGTTTAAAAATACATATGCAATCTTTCTCTTTAGTTCAATGAGTGTCTTTCTAGCTCTGCAATTCATTGCAATGAGAAGCCTAAATAGCAATTTTACTTCAATGATTATTCCATCTACAATTTTTAAGCAGTCCCTGGAGGAGGGATTACAGCCCACATCTCTCCCTCCCAGTTGCCTGCCCTTATCACTGAATCAGAGTTGTGTATTTGGCCAGATAATCCCCTAATCATTAATTTAAGTATTCAGATGCACTTTCTATGGCAGTTTACATTCTTTTACATACCTACATGGACACTTGTCAGAACCAGCAAGGCTGCTCCTCACACTACACTGGGGCTGTTCTTTGACCGCTGTTTTGTCACTGTTGGCCACAAATACAGTCATGAATGACAAGAAATAAGCCTTTCAC
>NW_026086604.1:92456324-92513824 GCF_022539395.1 Myiozetetes cayanensis | reverse complement strand
ATCCAATGAACACTAGCATCAAAATTTGATAGAAACATTTAAGATAAATGCATTTCTTGAAAATAATATTAGCTGGAATTCAGAAAAATTTAGACACAGGATTTTGGAAAGTGCTTCACTCTCATTTTAAACTTGGTGTGAACTTATCACAAATTTCAGTGAAAGTACAGATAAGTTAACAAAGAAAAGTTGTGGAAACACAAGACTCAGTACAAAATCAGTGTGCTATGTAGAAGTGGGATGGTGTAGCCATGGGGAATTCTTTAAAGTGCCAAATTGAGCATGACCTGTCTGTTGACCCTCAACATCCCTATACTTCATATCACCTTGTAAATCCCTATGGATAAAAGAGCTCTTTGGGGTATAAGGTGAAAATGAAGCAATCTGGTTAAGGACTTCTGTAATTACATTTTAACTTTTTACGAAGAACATTTATTTTCTAACTCAGGTCAGCATTAAACTTTACCTGTCAAAGATGCTACCGTGCCTTATGGGAAGTGCAAGTGGCAGCTTCTCATCTCTGTTTATTGCTGAGGATGAGCTTCCTGTCTGGATTAGCTCCACCAACTGAAACATGTTTGTGTGTTATATTGCTGTAGTCAGACAAACATGATGGATGTGGGATGTAACCCCAGTAGTTTCACTGTCTAGCAGGTTATGTGTGTGTGTTTATGTATGCACTTATGCAATGAAGTGTGTTAAAAGAGTTATGTGTTGCCCTTGCATTTTGAAAATCTGGATACTAACAAAGTCAGAGAAACAACAACTTTCTATGGAAAACAGTGACATGCAAATAATATTTTGCTATCTGCACACATCTTGCATCATGTCTGGACTGTACTTCACCTTCTATATTGACAATTACCAATAAAATAATTTAAATCAAAATTACAATTGCATCAAACCTTAATGATGAGATAACCATACCTTCATCTTTGGATTTACAAGGCAACAACTCATAAGTCATTGCACCAGACAATACCTATCTCTCCGGTGCACCAAAGAATAAAAGACAACTTTAAAAAGTGTATGTTTCAGAAGTGTTTCATGTGAATGAGATTAACTTGTGATGGAATCCTCAATTAAATGGTTTTGTTCTAGAAACATATATATTTATATGTATATGTTTACTGTGGGGTTTATTACATTTGGGTTTCCCTAGGTATAGTGAAAACTAAGGGCTATCAGAGAAATACCACTACTCTGAGTAAGTTACTACTCATTTTTGTGAACAAGTCAAACAGTATCACAAAAAGAGTAGGAAACCATAGGAAGCCACAGTTTTGGTGAATGTCCCATAATCTCAAACTACAGAAAAATGAAACAAGACTGAGAGGTGTAACAAAAGTACAAACTAACATATTGATTTTACTCTCACATGTCCAATATCTTTTTTTCATGCTCCCTTCAGCAGCTTTCACTGATTCATTCCCGATTACTGCACTAAAATGTCCTGGATGCAAAGTAAAATGCACAGCATCATACTGAACATCAGCATCTTGTTCAAACAAATATGAAGAATTTTTGTAGTGGGACTTAATGGAGTTTGTAAATTTGGTTTGTAGGACTTAACAGCTGATCACTTGCTTTCCCAAACTCAGAAAACACAGAAACTAGTTGTTAAAAAAAGATAAAAAAATAGAAAAATAGCTTAGGAAATACAATGTGCATAAAAATTCAGTGTCCTTTGGAGGAGTTTGCGCCATCAGAAGATCCAGATTACTGCAAGGCCTAAAGCAGGGAAACAAAAGCAGACTTTGTTTAGCCCCTTGTCTCTCATACAGTTGCATACACTAGGTTTGACTTTGGATTGCTACAGGAAGAGGTGGATCTGCAATGTGAATATTACAATTGTGAGGTATATGCTCATTACTTATTTAGGGGGTACAACGTCTGTTCAGAAGTGCAAAAAGAGGTGAGAAATACCACTGCAGCAGAGCACAGCGCAATGCAATCTTTTCTGGTAAGGACTGAGGGACTGGATCTCGGAAGAGCCTTTCTTGGAGTGGGATAGCACCCCTCACACAGGTCACAGAACAAGAGGTCAGGCTAGCCTTTAAAGTCTGGAGAGCTTCCTAATAAGCTGTAGTGGCACTACTGCTACCATAGATTGTGTTTCCAACAATAATACATTAATTTGAATTAGGCAGCCTCCTGGGGTTTGTAACAGAAACAGGTTCAGTTGAACAATAACAGTATCTATTTTCCTAAAATCACCTGTAAAATCCCCCAATGCCCAAAATCCTTACCTCTACTCATCCTTTTAAATATTTAATATGCACAGATATCAAGGAACAAGATAATATTTTCCCCATGGACAAATGATGGAAGTGATTTTCATCTAGCAGTAAAGACCAAATGGAACAGTTTCATTTAGCAAGTGTAAAACTATAAGAAAAGTTGATGAAAGATTCTGAAGTGTACCCAGGTAGAGGTATAAATGTCCAATATTAGGCAGAAGAACTTGTCCACCATATGTAGACAATATCTCCAGGAGATTGTTTAAATATTTAACTGTTTACTGAGTCATATAGCAAGACAAAGCAATAGAGACATTGTGTCTCACGGTAAAGAAGGGTGAAAGGGCATTTTGTTTAATTGCATCAATGGAAAAATTGCTTCATAGTTGCTTTCCATAAGAAGCTACTGTTCACCACTGGCTAAGGGAGAGGTTTATCAGTCCAACATAGCTGGCTGTTTTAACTACCAGGCTCTTTAAGAAGAGAAAGGACGATGCAGGATGGTCCAGAAGTGCATGTAACTCTGAACATTGTCTGGGTAGAATATTTAGTAAATTCAACATAAATCAAAAATAACTGAGGAGAGAAACAAGCCATAGTGTCAACAAGATTGGTCTTACTTTTGGTTTTGCATTCAAAACTCAAATAATCTGCATCTAAACAGTCTGTGTGGAAAGGTAGGTAGAAATACACTTAAGGTATGAATCCATACAGCATATTCATCACAGATCCAACTTAGTATCTGTATATCTTTACTTCTGCTCTTCTAAGGAGCTCTGCAGGTAGAAATCAATTTAACTTTTGCTTGAAGTGATGCAAATATAATTGGATAAGGGAGCTTTCATCATTTTACACACTTAGGACTTTTTTTCCAAAGTAACAAAACTTAGGCAGAATATTAAATCTTTTTCTTTTTGCAGTGTCCCTAATCAATCACTGTTTACTCAGTGAACACTCAGCATTTTCCATTTCATTCTAACAGGTAAGCTACTGTCTCTAAACAAATTTTATTAAAGTAATATATAATCACTCCATTTTGTATTCCTCATCTCTGAGTATACAATTCCAACAAGGTTAGTTTCCATACAACTTATATTTCCATGTGCAGTTCAATAAATTTAACTGAAAATGTCAAGTGATAATGCCACAGATTTCTTGGTTCCACTATGTGGGGAGGAGAAAAGCAAATTTTATAAACACAATTCAGCCTTTCATCACGGCATCTCTAACTCCAACTGCAGTCATTGTTAATTTAAATTTAGTAGAGGGGGAAATATCATGTGATAATATTTTCTCCAACTATTTACAAGGGTCTGCTTTTGAATACGTGTTCCCATTGAGCAGTGACATATCAAGACATTTCCCATATTAATCAAACTGAAAGGTCTGAATAACATTCCCACAAGTTTACTTGCATTTATTGAGCTACTCAGGTATCCCTTGCTTCAAAAGCAAAGTATGTAGGTTGCACATATTTTGAAAGCTTTCTTATCTTACTTTCCATTAAAATATGTAATCTACTTGTTGCCCCCTTAACAATCATGTTTTAAAAAACACTGATGTTAAATGTTCATAGAAATTCCAAAGTCCTAGTGCCAAGATTACCTGCAAAACCAGTCAAAGCTAGAAAGCAGATGAGAGGTGTAGAGAGTGTGTGTTTGTGAATTTAGTGCTTTAATTTTTCAAATGAACAATGAAAACCTCGACGGCCTTGAAATCAAATTGTTTCTCTTGCAATTTTCTGTTGTTGTTTGTCTCACTTACAGGTAATCTAAAAAAATATTCAGCTGTTTTAAACACATGAGAGTGAATGTTACGCCTGCACTCTTTATCAGGATATTTGTTCTTGGCAAACTAATCCTGTTCTTTATTACTCCATCAGTCTCAGGCAAAAATTGCACTGTTCTGGTTATGAACAGCTACGAGCATATTGATATGCAAAGAACAGGTTCTTGTAGTATTTTGTGCCAATAAACAAGAGGAAAGTAATTTTGCAATTTCTTAAAAACAAGTAAGATTTTATTCAGAATACTGAGACCTAGTGTTTATTGATGTACATGAAAGTCACCTCAGAATCTCTAAATATAAAAATAATCAGGTGCTTTACCCTATGTTTAGTAATAAAAGAGCTGCCAATAACTTCTTCCTTTGTTCACGGATTTAGTAAAACTTTTATGAAGATAGTAAATTTCATGTTTTAGTATACATGACAGTCACATTCTAGATGCTAAGATGCAACAAACAGAAATCAATATCCCCCAACCTGAGCATGAATTTTGTCAGCTTCCAATTATTATCTTGCTTGTGGAAAAGATCAAAGAATAATTGAGGTTCCTGGTCTTGATGTCACAGAATGGATAGATAATTTCAGTTATGAAGAGATATAATCCCAGATATAACATGCTTAACCTGGCTACATTTGATAAACAGTCTACAGTTGTTTGCTGAAGTCATAAGCATTTTGTAGACCAGACATTTCACAGGAAGAAAAGCAAATTACATTAGGCTTACATAGCCATTTTCCCTTCACTCCTCAAGTGAAGAAAAGTTTAATATTGCAGATATTTACTGCAGCAATATCTCCTCCAAACTATTTTTTACTGGAAAACTTGATTTAAAAGAAAACTCAGTAAAGAGCAAATGCATGCACTTAAACAAATTTGCAGACACGAAACTAACTTGATTAGTAAACTAGAAAGTAAGAAATAAGTTTTTTCTAGGAAATTGAAGTTGGGCTTTTTATTTCTTGATTTGAAGTAGGTTAAAGGAAAATCACAACCTGTTTTTTAAATAAGGGTATTGTGGGTGGCAAGACTGAAATACAGCTATACAAGGTTGGTAGGTAATGCTGGTAGACATCCTCAGCACAGATCTCATCTCTTCATTTATTAGCTAGAAGCACTTGCATAAAAATATCAGTAGCAATAGTCTGTATCCAAAGATAGACTCTTGAACCTCAGCTTTCAAGGGACTCCCACTGTCAGACAATCTGTACTGTGGAGTCTACTGTGCTGTCATAGCCTTCTCCCCACATTATGGAGTTGTGGGCCTATGAAAGGCACAGAGTTCTCTGTTTATCTTTTAGGTGCTCTGGTCTCGACATCATGTGGTAATTTTAAACCTGTTAAAAAGCTGAAAGTAGATTATGAGGACAAGACAGTTTTGAAGAACTGACATAATCTCGCTTTGGTGAAAGAGACAGAGAAGTCCCACCTCGTGGGATTCTGCACCCCTTCATCACTAACATATAAACTCCACCCCATCTCCTCTATGATAGTCTTCTCTTACTTTAAACATGCAAACCCCACTGATGCCGAACTACAGCCTAACTGCTTTCTAATAAAGCCATTTAAGTACATGCATTTTAAAATACTTTCAAAATATTTGGGTGAGTAAAATTTTTAGATGGAGGGGATTCTCTCTCTGATGTCTCTGATCAAGCAATATCAATGTTAATTTAACCAGGATGTTTTCAGGAACTCATTATGTCAATGTACTCATTTTTGGGAAAGCACATGAACACACAAAGTAGGAATTTTGAGGCAGGAAATAGCAGGTACAACCTTAGAAACTGATTACCTCAGTTCTGTACCACAAAGTATATGATAGATCACAAGGCAAAAGAGAAGCTTAACAGGTAATCTGACTACACACATTCAATGCTTTGGTTCAGGTAGTAGAGAAAAGCTCTTCTTTGAAATCTATGCCATACAAAATTGTGGTCTAGACAGCTCCAAAGAATATTCTTAAATTTTCCACAGACACAACAAACCTCAAGCTGAAAGAATTAATTATTTTTTTTTTTTAAATTTCTAAGGTTGACTTTTCATGATTTCCTGTGATGAGATGTTCCCTGCCGGCTTCTTTTGGGCCTCTGCATGACAGTTTTCTTGCTGTAGTTCTTCTTTCTTCTTTCTCCTTCCCAAACCTTCCCTTCCCAAACCTTCCTTTTCAAGAGACACTAGCAGTATCAAGGGGACAAAATTCCAAAGACTACTTTGAAATAACATATGTCTTTGTCACGACCTCCTGCTCCTTTCCACAAATACCTTTTTCTTCACCTCTAGTTTCAGAAAAGTCCAAACTATGAGAATAATAAAGCTAAGCCTACACACCAACCTCTTCCCTTCGACTGTTTACCACAGAAGCATGATGAATAGCAATTTCTTACTAATGTGCACATAAGAGCAGAAATCTCTAACATGGTTTCAGTTATGCTGGGAAATATGTAGGTTCAGTTATGCCATTTCCTTTCTGCATTTTATTTCATTTGGGAAATATAAGCAGCACAAAAGCAGTATTCACCAATATAAATGTACATACCTTACAAGTACTTTGCTGGTATAGTATCCCTTCTTGGACCATTATTTTCATGTTTTATATGAGATGGAAAAGCTTTCAAAACCAGATAATAACACAAGTACCACCTAGAGTAAAGAACAGTTTATGGATATGTTAATATCATAGTTCTTTTCCCTTCTTGTAGCTATGATAGAGATTCAAGTATGTTTCCTGGAAAGAGGAAAAAGGTAGTACCTAAAAGAACCAAAACACTATTTGAAAAATCTTGTGCAAGGGGGAAGACATTCCAAATCAGAAAAAAAACAGTATAGAGAAAAACAGGGGAGGATTCTATAGTTACAGATGTTCAAATGGGTATTTGGGGTTGGCACAAACTCAATTCTAAAACAAATAAAGGTAGTGGAGATGAATTTCCTGAATGAGAACAAACAAAGGAAGCTTTTTCCGAAACACTTGCAAGGTATGCATATATGAAGTACCACTGGTTGTGTTCAAAAATCAGATTATTCTTTAAAAAAAAATAATTAAAAAGAAGAGCATTTGATTCCAAACAGAACTTCTTTAACAGATGGATAGGGGAATGGCAGAATAATAGAATCCCGTCTGCTGTCTGAGACCCCGCTGAGAGCTACTTTCAAGCTGATAATACAATTCTATTTGTGGCTAAAATCGTGCTGTACTGGCAGTTTAGCTCCTCAGGTTTTTTGCAGGGAGGGAGAGATTGTTTTGTTTTGTTTTTACTTAATTATTATGAAGTGTTTCTGAGATTTCAACTAAAAAATGTTGAATATGTTGCTTTTTATTTTAAAGTCACTTGTGCTAATATCTGAATTTGAAAGCATATTTGAAACCCAGTGTAGGAAAGGATCTGAGCAAAAGTTTAAGTCCATGTATTTCCAGGACAAGCATGATGGGTAAAATGACAGATCAACATTGCCTTCAATAGGGTGTGTATGACTTTTTTAAATAGAATATAGGCTTAGGTGTTATCTAAAATGGATGGAATCATTGTGTTGTAGTTTTTATAGACTCTCTTTTTTTAAACACACATAGCACATATGTCTGTTAATTTAAAAAAAAAAAAAAGAAAAAGAAAAAGAAAATAAAAGTAGGAAAAAAAAACACAAAAAAAACCCCAAACAAACAAAAAAAAACCCACCAATCACCAATAGGGCTTATATAAAGAGACAGAGTTGTTGATTTCTAGCTGGTAGATGAGGAGGTTGTATCTTTTACAGGACATGGATCTGATGTAAATTATATAGTCAAAAGTTGTTCAAACAATTTATACTAATGCAATGCTTCTGTAAATATGATAATACAAAGAGAGGAGGAAAAAAGCTTTATTCACTTTTCATATTGATGTTAAAATAGAAACAAGAAAGGTAGACCAAGACACTTTGAACGAAGTTGTGCCAAGATACAAAGGCATTTAGTGCTCATTTCCTATATATGGATTCAGTCTGGCTCCGTGACTACTGCAAGATCAGCGTCAATACTAATTCTAGTTGCAAACTTACACTCATTGGTAAAAGTTGCTCTTTTTTTTTTTTTCATGGGCAAGACATGCAAATGTCAGATGAGTTCCAGAGATAGGAACACCACCACATAAAAATGAATGAGGTCTTTACCATCTCATCGGCAGCACTGTCTTTTTGCATGAAAAGGTTGACTTACATGGACATGAAAACATGAACACAGTTTTCAGTTGATTGCCCATTACTGTGTTTTTACCACAGTAGAAATAATTTGTGTTATATATTAACAGTGTTGATTATACAGATTATACAAGCTGTTGCTTGCCATTTGTAGGCATGTGGAATGTATGCCTAGAAACATAGCCAGATAGAGCTTGACACTGACTGTTGGCTTGTCTCCAGGTTAGCCTATATCAGTTTGGTTCTTTTCAGTAAAACTCTAGGTCTAAAGGTTTAAATGCAGATTTAATGTTATAATGATAAACAATATTCAACATATTCAAAATAACTTGAAACCCCCATGTGAAATCTTGTCATTGGCCAGCATGCTGAGAAATCTTCTGATACTTTTGAAGCTGTGTGGAAATTTTTTTCCTTCAAAGGAACCTGGCAGAACTGGTTGACAACAAAGCCTCTGAAAATAAATCAGCCTGTTTTGGCCTACCTTTTAGAACCAGGAACTCAATCAAACTAGGGAAGAAGAATAGCAAAATGCCTGCACCTGACTTTCAGGTCGAATGTTCTTCTCCCTACTCCAAGGAATTTAGGAGATTGCCTTTTGCATGGGGTCCCACACTTCTTGCATTACTTTAGGTTCTATTGCTGCAGTAAGTCTGTCTTTTTGGTTATCTCTATTTGGAACCGTTTTCATCTACCTCTTTCTTCAAGGAATATAGAATTTTTTACCAAATCATAGATTTTTAAATCCAGAAGAGTTTAATAATCTCACACAATTTAGTGTCCTGTGACTGGGTCTTCCATAGAGTTTTGCCCAGTTATTCTCCTATTTTGTCCAACTAAATGTCCTATTTTGTCCAACTAAATGAGACAGTTTAAGAAATCCACTTTAAATTCCAAGGGACAGGAGATTATTGCAATACTTAATTAAACTTACTAGTTGTATCTTATTTTGACTTAGAACTTTGCTGACTTCACTTTCAAAGCCTTTCATCTTATTAGGTCTCTGCCTGACATGAAATAGCTTATTGAGATCAGTGTGCAACCATCAACATTCTCACCTTTTCAAACCTCAAGACCTGTACTAAAACAAAGATTTTATTTTTCACTTGGTTCACTTAGAAGAATAAGAGCACTCTTCAATTTCTCTTCCAAAAAGTTCCCAGACTGTCTTCAATGTACAGGAATATCGGGGGGTTTTCGTTGTTTTATTTTCATTCCTGCTCTTTCAGACATCTGAGAAAGAATTGCAAAAAAATTTGAAGAATTCTAAGTGCTATTCCTTAATGTTCTCCACCTCCTATCTGGCTATTTACTAAAATCTCCTTATTTCAAGTACAATTACTTCTTCACTTCCTTCTTCATCAGTGGATTCCTCCTGTGTTTTATCAATAGTATGGGGTGGGGAGGATCAATTTTCTGAGAAATAAAAATGCTGGGTTCATTTTTAACATTAATAATATTTTGGATTATTAAAAGCTTGGGGTTGCTTCTTTCCAGAGCATAACCCTTTCCCTCCACACTTTTTTTTTTTGCCCTTTCATCTCAATAAAGATGAAGATAAAATGGTGAAAAAGAAAATTAAAAAGGGGGGTGGACGGGAAGGAAGAGTTTCAGCATTTACAGTTTTTTTTTAATACTCCACTTGTTTAAAATAGCTCTGAAATAATGTGGTGGGTTAACCTTGGCTGCCTGCCAGGTGCCCACCAAACTTATTCCCGTCCCTTAGGGGGAAAGTGCAAGATGAAAAATCTCATGGGTTGAGATAAGAACAAGGAGATTGCTCACCAATTACTGTCACAGGCAAATGAGACACAACTTGGGAAGATTAATTTAATTTATTGCCAATTACAAATAGAGTAGGATAGTGAGAAAACAAAACAAAACACACTTTCCTCCCATCCTTCTCTTCTTTCCAGGCTCAACATCATTCCCGATTCTTCTACTTCTCCCCCCTGAGCAGACCAGACAGGAATGGAGTGTTGCAGTCAATTCATAACACTTTCTGCTGCTCTTTACTCTTTTGCCCCTGTTCCAGCATGGGCTCCTTCCTGTGGGATACAGCACTTCATGAGCTGCTCTGACATGGATACTTCCCACAGGTTGTAGTTCCTGCCAGGAGCCTGGTCCAGCACAGGCTGCCCATGGGCTGCAGCTTCCTTCAGGGCAGGTTTACCTGATGATGTCCAGGGTCCTCCATGGGCTGCAGGTGGATATCTGCTCCAGTGTGGGCTGCCATGGGCAGCAGGTGGACAGCCTACCTCACCATGGTTTCATCCATGGGCTGCAGAGGAATCTCTACCTGGATGCCTGGAGCACCTCCTTCCCCTCCTTCATCTTGGTATCTGCAGGGCTATTTCTCACATTTCCCTCACAGCTGCTGTGCAGTATTTTCTGCTCTTTCCCAAATACATTGTAACAGAGGCACCACCTTCATTACTGATTTGGCGCAGATTTGGCCAGTGGTGGGTCCACTTCGAAGCTGGATGGAGCTGACTCTGTCCAACATGGGTACGGCCCCCAATCTCTTCTCATAGATATCACACCAAAACCTTCAGTATAAACCCAATACAACTAACAATTCATTACAGATTCAGAAAAAGTTTTTTGTCTACTTTTTCTATATTTATCTAGTACTATAAAACAGGGATACTCATAGCAAGAGTCACTGACAGAGCAGGACCTAAAAAAAAAGTAGCTACCATCCATAATTAATTATTTTAGTTATTAGATTGATTTCGAATGTGTTAGATATTAAAATAGCTAAGGTTTACATAACAATGAGCCATTTCTGTTATGCAATCTCCAGTTAAGTAGCATGAATTAGTTAGGACTTTCCCAATAAATTTGTAGGGTTTTTGCTCTCAGTGATTAAAATCATTGCAGAAGTCAATGGGCTCCTCTATGAATAGTTTAGTATACAGTGCCAAAGCAACAAAAAACACTTGCCATTCTCTAGAACTTTGTCAGGGAATCTTCAGTCTTAAAAGTTAGTATTCCACTTTCATAGCGCAGGTAGACCTTCTCATCCTCTTTTACGTTATGTGATAACATACCTACAGTGAATGGGTGTGCATGTTGTCAGGGAGAAGTGATGCACTTAGATGTTCCATTCCTAAAGGACAATAAACTCACAAGAATTGGGCAGATATTTATGGTTTGCAGAGCATGCAGAATGAATCCATGTTATATTTTAGGAACAATAATATGTTAAAATGTGATGGTAAAATTAGAGAGATTGCTCTCAAACCTTAATGATTATTCTCCTTTTAATACATAAATACAAGATAATTCTGATAGACTTCATAAAAGGTCATAACTAAGGTGGCTCTATCTGCTTACAATTTAACAAGAACAGATGGCTTCTCGTGTGCAGATTTTTCAGAGGCTAAAACTTGAAAAGGTAAATTTATCCCTAAGTAGGTCAAGGTGCTCATCTTTACATTAACAGAGAATTTCTGGCTCTGTTTTCGCTTGTGTCTTTTTGAGACAGGCTCACAAAGAATGAAGGTAAAAGTCACTACAGGCATATACTCAACTCAGCTGTGAAAATGATAAGGTGAAATTATGAGAAACATGTAGCATTCTTTTAGCATGCCTTTCAATCTGAAGCTTCCTCTGAAATTAAAATTATTCAGTTTTACACTAAGAGCAATTCAGCTGGAGGGGGACTTTCATAACTCTGGGGGTTTTTTGGTTTTGTGGGTTTAATTGCTTTGGTTTGATGCTCCAGGAGGCAGAGTAAAGACATCATATCAAGATGAGTGATTTCAAATAGATCAGAAAGTGGAAATAGAAAATCTTTAAAACAAAACCCAAAATCTTATTTGAAGAGGTGAAACTGAGAAATTCCAGGTTCCAATGATTTTCAGATACATATCTTAAATGTTTCTACTATAATTGTCCAGAGTCTTTGAGGTTATAGACCCTTTTAATACTTAAATAAAAACAATGAAGTGGCAACACGGCTAGATGGTCCTGTTGGTCCTTTACTGTCAGCAGTAACCACACCTGAAATTCACACTTTTCTACAGCCAAATATTGTAGTAACTATGCAGCTACCCAAAATATGGAGCAAGAATTTGAATTATGTTTAGGAAAATTAAAAAAAAAAAAAAAAAAAAAAGATAAAGTAATGTAAGAAGAAGAGGAATAGTTTGCTAAAAAATTGTCCCATGTAAAAGATCTCAAAGAGAAATTATTAGAATGAAGAGGCTTTAATCCATTAGATCATATTTTCTGTTTACTTCTGCTGACATTATTCCCTTTGGTTATTATTTGAAGTGTGACATCGGAAAGTATTAATACATAGGATAAAAAGCAGTATACTACTAAAAGGTTATCTTACATCCCTTTAGCAGCGTACATCATTTTTCAGCAAATAAGATAAATAAAAATATAACTTGAACTGAGAGATAGATTATTAATGAAATTATTTATGAATTGTTGAAGATTCTAAAGAAAATATTTTAATTAAAAAGAGATATAAATATTTAATTCAGCAAACAGATTCACTTACATTTTTAGAAAATGAAAACTGATCAAATGATCTCTACTTTCATTAGACTTGGAAAAAATTTGTTGCAATGAAGAATAAACTTATTATAATAATACCCTGAATGAGCTTGGAAGAAGAGAGGAATACCATGCAGAAATTACTGGAAAAGGATAAAGCATTTCAATTTTTTTGCATTTTTAAAGCAAAACTATTTAATTACAACATAGAGAAATATAATTATCAACATTTCCAAAAAAAGCTTTTTAATTTTTTTCATTCTACTCTATACTAACATGAGGATCTAAAAAATTCCAAATACCCCAAAGCAAAGATTTGTCTTCACTTCTCCTTGCCCCCTTCTCCCTTCCCCTCTGCCCACTCAGTAAAATAAAAGGTATTTGGACCTTCCATTTTTATTTCAGCAGGAAATAATTTTTTTCACTCACTTTTTTTCCCTCTTTTTCTTCCCCTTTAGGAGGCTAAGGATGACATCTTGGTCCCTAGTGAAGTCAATAGAAAAATCCCCACTGACTTCAAAAAGAATGGAATATCATCCAGAATGCTCATATTCCTGAGACCATTGTACTATATGCAGAATAAATTATGGCTGGTGTCCACCTGTCATTCTGAATTTTCTTGCTTGTCTTTTCCTCTCAGTTCAGAAATTTTTTCTAACCATCTGATTTTTGAGCAATGGGTTTCAGATATTATGAGAGGGGTGAGACGTGGGGATTTTGTATCACTCTATGATGGCCCCTGCCAAGAGATAATGGATTGACATTGACAAATCCCTGAGAGCTAGACCTGACAGTTAACGGATGCTGTGAGATCAGTCTCAGAGAACAGTTTAAGGTTAAGGGGCAAAAGCAGTGCGAATACTCCACACTTGTCTGATTTTGAGTCTTCCAAGCTAAATGTGTTGAAAGCGAGAGAAAGCAAGCCAGCGGTGGCACAGAGAAAGCAGGGGGAGAAGAGATGGTACAGTAAAATCTTTACATCGAACCCAACACATCAGTCATTGCAGAATTCTTCACAGACTACAGGTAGTGATGATTTATAGGTGGTAAGCTTCAATTTGGGAGGCCATAAGCACATTCTTTGATCTAGACTTCTACAGATTTGTTTCCTATGTACTCAGTAAGTAATAAGTGATTTGCTATTGATTTGTCCACAGGCAGAAGAAAAGTGGATTGGTGCTGTAACCCCAATGTGAATGGGAACTTCAGGGACATTCCTGCAGAAGGGAAATGCACACAGACATAAAAATGTACAGATACCTTTAACCTGACAAGTCTCTATCTCACAAAAATGCCCCAGATAAAGCTTTAATATTATCAAACCCTACACAATTGCTTTTAGTTTAAATCAGAGTGTTTGATCACAGCTAACAACAGAAATATATGATAAAGAAAAATCCCTTAATGGCCATGACCTGAAATCCCATGCCCAGGTTCTCAACATACAGTAAGCATTATCTTAAAGAGCTTAAAATGTTACCAAGAATAAGAACATAAGGTAAAAATACGATCTATAGGAAATACTTTTCCTGTTATATAACAGCTTAATTATTTAATTCCATCCTTAGTGCAAAACAGTACAAAGCTATACCCTGTGTTTTGCATCATAAAGCTGGACGGCTGATTTGTTATGTCTAGAAACTTTTACATTGATTTTTGTTTTTAATTTTCAGTGTTATGGACTTATATACAGAATAATATATGAAAAATATCTTCAAAAATGTATTTCAGCATTTGAACTTAATTACTCTGATGACAAGGCTGTATGAATTGTATCTATCACACTATGTCCTGACCACATCTACTTAGGGTCATATAACATATTTGCAAAATACATTAATTCTTTGGTTGACTAAATCTCAGGAGTTTGCTCTCTGCTTTCTCCGAGCACTTTAAGGAACAAAATTTTCCTAATAGACATTGCTAATGAACAGAAATAAAGATATAAGAGTCTTATAAAAATTAATAATATATTACAACTCTCAAAGTTGAAATCAATTTTTTTATTGCTTTGGCATGTTTGGAAGTTTTTTTAGACTTACTTTATTTCCTGTATCTTCAGGTTACTTTACAGAGAGAAAGTCAGCTAAATTTTGCTTTAGGTTCAATTTACCAAAAATTTCCCTGCTCAAGGACAACTTATGTAACAGCAAATAATTGGGCTCTAATGAGCCAGTTCCTTCACCAATCATTCTTTGTTATAAAGGTTCGAAACAACAACAGCAGTATGCCATGACTGATAAACTTTTTTACACTCAAATACTGAGCCTACTCTATTTTGACTAAGAGTAGCTTTAGTTAGCTAAGAAACATGAAAGGATGAGTCTGAGAGCTTAGAAAGTTTGCCTCCATGTCTGTATCTCACTTAATAATGAATTATGCTCTCAAGAAAAATCGAGGAAATTACAATAAAATTGCAGAATTTTATTTTTTCTGGTGATTACAGAAACCTGTATAAGTTAAGCTCAGCCACTGACGCAAGTCTCATGTTTTATTCAATAAAGGACTCAACCTGCTTCAGGGGTCAAAGGTAATATAAGCAAGAAACAGGATTTTTGTTTCTGATCTGCAATCACCCATATAAGTGATTAAGTACCACAACACTCTGTGTGTGTGTGTGTATGCCTGCACTATCAATTTAATTGCGGACTAATTTTCTTATAGAAATAGTTGGGGGAGGGGTGTGGAATCTATGTGGGTTTTTTTTCTCGTAGGGACTGCATAACTGATACATCATGGCAACGTATCTAGTATGTAATATGTAAATAACGTGGTATTAAATACTGGTACATTCTCAGGATGAATAAAGCAGAGCTTTTGTATCCCCTTTTTGAATTTATATAATTTTATATTAGTCAGGATTGGAACCATAGTTTATATAGACTATAGAGTAAGCCAAGGTTCGTGGTAAATCAGAAGATCATTTACAAACACACACTTCCTTGTTTGCTAAACCAGGTTATTTTATTTTGCTAAATCTGAAATCTTAGGCCATAATAAGTGAAGACATTTTGAAGAAAAAATGGTAAAAATCTGAGACAAATTGAGACATGCATTTCATGAGTACACGAGGTAAAATAGTGAAAAACACTTGTAACATCTTAACACTTAAAATCATTTTCAAGGCCAAACTGAGCATTAAGAGGAGACATTACGAAAGGTCCTAAAAAGGCATCACTAAGGAACAGACCTAGATAAAAGACAGTTAATTATGCTCACAGATATTTATTACCTCAAAGTGTCTAAATAAAATGTAGCTTTTAAACTATTATCCAAGCAAAACCAATGATTTTAACTGGTTCTTTTTACTCTGTATTGATATTCTGTAGAGAAAAACATACATAAGCACAATTTCTTAAAACACACCCAATACCAACAAGCATAATTTTTAAATGGAAAGAACATCCTGAAAATTAATACTCTTTCTCCAACAGTTTGACTTTCTGAAGAACACAGCTTTGAAACCTCTGTTTGCCAGTAAGAATATTGAATATGAATAAAAATTCATGCTCCTCATTTTTAAGTGAGGGTAAGTGGTGGCAGATATATAAGAAACACACAGTTAAAATGAAAATGCATGGAAAATAATTTTCTCAAGGGTATTTCCCTAATTTTGGAATTATAATTACAGTGTGAAGTTACACATGGAACCTGAGAAAAAACTAAAAATGCAGATCCTTATTTAGCACAGCAAGAATGGGCATTCATGAAACAACTGAAAAATGCATGTTTACATTTAACATTTTACTTAAAAGAAAATCTATATAAATTTATATTGTTTGTTCTTTGCTTTTCTCTGATAGTTAGAAAACAGCTGTTCTATTGCTTTGGACTTTGACTGGCTAGATTGCAAGGCTCAATAATCTGTCTCGGCTCAGGGTTAAGTGATGGAATTCATTTAAATGCCCCAGAAGTAATCATCCACAAAGAGTACATTATTTCTTTTTTATGAATTTTCAAACCTAATACTGATGGGTGGCATGCAATTAAACCTGATCAATATGTAATTTAGGTGGGCTGACATGTTTTCAAATTCTCAGAATATAGATTCTTTCAATATTGCAAGAGCTTAGTGAAATACTTAGCCCTTATGAAACAACCAAAGCAGTTTAGTACAGTAAAACAACAAAAATGTGCCTGTTCCAAAGACAAATGGGGGAGAAATTAAACATAGAGACACTAACTTTTCAAATAATTAAGTATCTTGGTGTTAAAAGGAGGCCTTTCTTAACATATTCAAAAGAACTACTTTGATAGAAATTAATATGAATATATAAAGGTTTATATACTGCACTATATAAAGCTGTGGATTATTTTTTTATCTCAGTGTTTAAACACAGCTCTGAGAGAACTGAGTTATGATAACAGCGAGTAATGTATCACAAATATTGCTTCTAAAAGACTTTATTAGCAAAAAATTAAAGGTTGTTTGGGTTTTTTTAAATGTGGTTTATCATAATGATGCTTTATGTTAAGCTAATAAACGAGGAGAAGTACATTGCCTTGTGACCCTAAAGGTCATCAGTGACAGTCTCTAGTATTACTAATTACCTCGCTGTCATTTACACAATAAGAATTACACTTGAGTTCTTAAAATCTTACATGGGAAAAATTTAAAATTTATGTCTAAGGTTCTAGCCTGCTTCCTCTCCTGCTGTATAGTAGACGCCCTCATTGTTTAAAAAACAAACAAATAAACAAACAAAAAAACCAACAAACACATGTTATTGTCTAAGAAAGCAATATTTAACAAAGCAAGGAAGTTTCTTAATCTTTTTACCTTAAGTGTATCTATAATTTTGCAACTGGTTTTACATAACAAGGAAAGACTGAATTGTCTGTTTTCTCTAACTGTGATGCTTTATTATCACATATAAACACCATTTCTTAGCTGTTTCTGTTTAGCTTTTTTAATCTCTCTTAGCATTTACATCATTACTTTATGTCATTATACAACTTCTGTAAATGCTGAAGATACATTGAATATTCCATACCTGTAAAGCACAAGTATGAGTAACACCTAGGATAAATTTTCAGACTGTTGAAGACTCTGCCAAAACCTGTTTTCTGTTTTAAGAGTTTTTGAAACTATCTAATTATCTTGTTTTGCATTTATCCGATATGAAACTATATCACTCATTCTCCTGTGAAGTTTCAGAGATAGCAATGAGTAGTGGCAGAGTTTTGAAATCCTTTTCTCCTAAGTAGGGACAGATCGAGAGAAAGTAGATTCCTGGCTTTTTTTCATAGCTATCTGGATGTAAATCTGCTAGAAGTCCATTGACTTATTCTGGATTTCTGGAATGTCACTGCAGGTGGATCTAATGGGTGCACGCAGACCTCTGCCCCCCACTGCCTACTCAGGGACTGTGGTACCCAACTACACAGCCCAGGCTAATCCTGCAGAGAGCGACAATACCCTTGGACTGTGCTGAAGAGAGTAATCTGAGTGCCTATGCACTGAAAACTCAGTGGTAGGAAGTCTGTGAACACAGAGGTGCTCGGATACACGTGAAGCTACAAATGGGAAAAAAAATTGGATAAAGTACTTGTTCCAGCTGACACTTCTCCCCGCACTGCTCAAGGTGCAACCAGTTCATTTTCCAAATGACCTGCCCAGACTGTAAACTGAGTAGACCACTCAAGGTTTCAAATTAGCAACAAACATCCATCCCTCACAAAAGCCAAAAGGTAAAAAAATAAAAAAATGTTGTGATTATTTTAGGTCAGCTGAGCAGAAGGATGTTTTTTCTACGGAAAAAGAGTCTGTATCAGTAACCAATAATGAAGAAATTCAGAACGAAAAGCAAGGGCAGCCTACTATAAAAATAAATTTAAAACCATAGTTGTTTGTGTATGTGCTGAACAGATAACATTTATATGTCCAGCTTCAGACCCTTTTCTTGTATTCTGTTCAGGACTGGATTTCAGTGAGTGTAAAAATCCAGGAACTAAATATCATTAACAATATTAAAAATATTTTGGAAAATACAAGAGGTTTACTTTGAAAATGCACCTCCTACATGCAAAATGTGAAACTAAGTGGTAGCAGTTACAATATAAATTGAAAATAGAAATATATTCATTTTCAGTAGGGAAGAGCACTCTAAAATCAAGCAGCTTTATAAAAAATGCATTAAGGGTTTTCAACACCATGCTAAAAGCTGTAGGCTTAAATAGAAAACATTCATTAAAAATTTCTACAGAAAGCAATATATTACTATCCCAGCTGCAGAAAAGTGTTTAATTTGCAAATTAATAAGCTTTTATAATAGCTACAGCTGATTTGCTTTATACATAAGCTCTATTGACTGTTTTACTGTTAAACTCCAGAAAATCTTCTACAAGGATTTATTTCGCCTTGTAACAAATATGAATATGGTATCACAGCACCACACAATAGGGGCTCAAGCCCGTGCCCCACAGAGGCACTGGATGCTTCCAGCCTCTGCCAAAATCCATAGGAGTTGACTGATGGCTGATGCTACGTGGAGCCCAGAAGGATCAGGCCCACCCCTGCCTTTAATGAAATGCTAAGCGAGTACCTTCGATGTGTCATTTTGAAATGCCTGAAGTGATATGAAGGGGAAGACATTCTCTGAGCTATTTGCTGGTCACTGGGACAGAAATGACAAAGGATTCTGTCCATTAGTTTTTCAATACAGTGTTCAATAGCAGTAGGAAATTGATGGTGTAACAGTGGCATCACATTGGAGAAACTTATGATGCGGACAATAGCACTTCCAATAAAAGGGCTTTTGATTTTCTGTGTGTCAAACTGTTTTAATATTAGGGCATTTCTAGGTCAATGAAGGGTTAATGTAGCACCATAAATCATATCCAAACAAGAGCCCTGTAACTGCCTATGTCGAAGAACTATTCTACTAAGGTCAAAAAAGCATTAAGACAAGAAAAAGGAAAACACACACACAAAAGTAGGTTGCAAAAGCAATGCAGAGACACATCTATTCCACTGCCCCAAAACTGACATTGACACAGCATACTAAAGAGAGTGAATAATAGGTGAATTAGAAATTAATGATTCCTCTGCTATGTAAATGGCAATTAAAGGACATGCCATGCTGCAGGCTCTGTCCTAAAACTCTTCTCCATTTGTTTGGATTGAAATTCATAGTGTATGTAAATGCAGCAATGAGACCTGATATGTGTTTACTAAAAGCTAGAAATCTGGACACATTTTCAACAGATAAGTTCTTAAATTTATATTTACAAATTCACCTTTAAAACAGATTTTCGGGGGAAAAAGAAAGTGTTATTTAGCTGATTTCTTGGTATGGGTAAATAACAACTGCACAAAGTAACACATTATACCTTCAACACAGCACAGTAGCAGAACTCAATAACTTACATTGATTATAATCCTACACATCAAAGTGTTACTCTAACAAAGCAACACAGTGGCTGCTATTTGTAAGTGCCTTCTGTCCTGAAAGGTGCTAGAAAAAAGAGTTTCCTTTCATGGTGTCAAAGTGTTAAGTTTTTATCTCATAAAAAATCCCTTCATCTCCATTACATGTAAGTGCAATTAATAAAATGACAAATTCAATAAAGACTAGAGGAGTTGCAGTAAAGGAATGTGTCTGTTGTTTTGTTCATGCTCCTAGTTTAGTATGGCTACATCTATCAAATAATGTACTGAGAAAAGGCTTTTGGAGCCACAGAATCCTTTAGAGATATTGTCAAGCAGGAGAAGATCACAGTCCAATACTTGTTTATTAGTGAATTACTAAGATCTAAAAATTCCAGTCCAGCTTTGGGAGTTACTGTACCTTGTAGTCAGTCTAAGAAAAGAATGATTCAGAACTAGGTAAACTTCGACACATTTGTCATTTAAAATCTGCAAATTCCTGCAATATTCTGTGCTAGCATGTGAAACAAATGGGCTTCTGGGAGGGAAAGCTGCATTGACAAACTCAGCAAAGAGCAATTTTCTGTCATTTAATGAAGGATGGAGGGAGGCCTTGATAAAGTACCCACTCATTACAAGTTTGTTTTTGTACGTGTGTCTGTGTGTGAGACAGAGAGAATGTGTGTGTGTTGATGAAAGGGTAATCTCACTAGTTCAATCTTCTGAGACAAGCTGGACTTGCTAAAAGCACTCTTTATTTTCTTGTAAATTCAGCCAGGCACACTTTCACATACATAATAACTTCATGCTGGTGTTTCCTTTTTGCTATAAGATGCATAATATTTATCCCTGCTCATATGTTGTCTCTTTTTGTCTAAAATCAACCAAGTGTTTCTCCCTCTTTAGTATATATGAAATATTATAAAAATGGGAAAAAAGTTGTAGTCACATACAGATTGTATATAAAGCAATCAAACACTAGTCTGTTATGGGCAGTTTTCAGAACCAGGTAAGCCTTTACTGCATATCATTCTAGATAACCTCTGAAAATAAGACAATTCCCTATTTTCATCCCCTGCTTAATACTGAAAGCAGAACAAACAGGTTTTTTTGCTACTGTCATGAAATCAGCTCTGTTGTTTAGTATATCTGTAGGAAGGTTGTGGCCTTAACTTGAAAGAAATTAGCAAAGCATGTATTAAGAAATGCTCATAAATTGTGAGTGGGTGCACGTTGTACCTTAGTAACTTGTAGTCCTCAAAGACTTAGTACAACTTGGTCAGTGAAGCAGTGTTCATGAAGTTGTGTACATGAAGCTATTGTAGGCTGAGTGATTTGGTGGTCAATAGACTAAAACTCAAATATGCCATTCAACGTCATGTACTTCTGGCTGTTTCTTTTATGAAACAGTTTTTCAATTTTGCCTTTATTTATAATAAAGGACTGCATCACTAACAAATTAGTTCAGACACTTCCTAATTAAAACATAACTAATCAATTCCATTTTTATTCGTTTGGGTGAAAACCATTAATTGGTTTTGGATTAAAACATGATTAACTATTTTCACAAAAAAAATTAAAACATCATAGGTGTGACTGGGACTGTGGCATAATTATATCAACCTCAGTTTTTAAGATACTTGATAAACACCCCAAGGAGCAATCCTAAGCCTCTCTGCGCAAGGTCCTGATTTTGTTAAAGTCAGTGAGGCAGATCTAGAGCCAGTTAGATTTTCTAATGAATTTCAGGGAAAACTTGTATCAGCTGGAATCATAGTATAAATACAGTCTTTTCTTAACAGTGGTGACTAGATTTACCTTAGTTCTTTTACACCAGGAAATACTTACGGTTGTGGTTAGTAAACAAACATCAGTCTGCTAACATCGTTAACCATATGTTTATACATAAATAAAGAAGTAATTTCTAAGGAGCCATGATGACTTATGCTGTAGTAGAAAAAAACAAACAAAGAAACAACAAAAACAACCACCAAAAAAACCCTCCAAACACATAAAATAATACTGGTAACAAAAGAACAATCACAGTTTGTGATGTTAAAAATTCTTAGCATTTCAATTAATAAAATTATATATATCTCAGAAACCTACAATTTCAGGACTGTTGCTATTGTTTCCTCTCAGTTTCTATAATTTTTACATGCATATGTGTAATTATAAAGTCATAACGTGTATGCAAATTCTATACTTCTCTCTTCCGTTGCCCTTTCTCTTCTCTATTGATAGTAAGAAAGCATCTGAACCATTTTATGTAATGCTTGGGTTGGTATTGTAAAACTGAGATATGAACAGTTTTTCTTTCCCCATATATAGAAATTGTTTACTAAATAATAATTTGTTGGATACCTTAAAACATAGAACATCAAGACTTTTAAGAGAGCCCATATCATGGTTTATGCATGTCAGAATAATGATAAGATTTCATAGTAGTTCTCTAAAGCTGTATATTTTATTGTACACTCTGTGTTTTCATAACTATGCTGCTATTTAAATATCTTAGCTAGTAAATTATTTAAAAAAATTATTACAAGCATATATCTCCAAATTTATATAGTAAGCCCTATAAAAAGAATTTACCTTAGATTACCTAGTTAAAATGATGTGAAAAACAAAATGTTCTGAACATTCTGAACATGTTTAACATGTAGACCTGACAGTGTTTTCAGCCAGGAGCCAAAACAATGATGTTCTAATACTTTTATGAGGAAAAAAATTAGTGTTTGCTAGCCAAAGCAGCCCATAGGTTTGACACTGAAGCATTGCAGTAAATATAGCACTCCATCTGGTATCAGTTCCCAAAATTGAGAGCCAGTGATACATTACACATTCTGTGTCTGATTCAGCATTTGCTTGTAATGCAGTCATAAATCTGCTTTTGTTGGCCAGGTACATCAAACTTGCAACTACTTTGTATTGAAAGACATGTTTGGTCCGTGTCTGGTCATTTTCTCAAATTTTATGCCAATGGCACTCTTTCCTCTACTGTACATGTATTGCACCTGAATGTGAATTAATTCTAGATCTTTTTAAAAAGACGTGTTTTTATTCAGAAATAACATTCTAACTAGCATTTTAGTTTATAGGCGAATGCAAGAATTCACAGCAGAGCTATGGAGATCAAGAAGGCTTACTGGAAGCTTCATAGAAATAAAGTGAAAAAAACAAACTAACCCAAAAAAACCCAAAGAACCTAGTCATGCTCCCCCTTTCTTCAACCCTCCCCCTCCCAAACAACACAAAATCCAAAAAACTACACCAAAAAGAAACAACCCACTATCTCAGATCTCAGTCCTCACAGACCACCATCTAACCAAGTCTACCTAGGTAAAATTCACCTCTACATGAATATAACCAGTTTTTACACACAACCTCATTCAAATATTAGCACAGGATTTTTCTTCAGTGAGCAGCCAGAATACGTTCTAGGAGTATGTTAGTGCTGTACACCCTCACTGAAGACAGTGTGGAGAATCATTACATTGCTGAAGTCATAGATGACCTCAGCTCATAGTACTCAAAAGTTAAAATAAAAAGTAAGCCCTTTAAGTTACCACTGCTTTGCTGAGAGATGGTTAAAATAATGCTTTCCTGGAAGCATTTTGCTGCACCTTTTCAGAAAACAGTTTTTTCCTAAGGTATTTCCCCTTTTGCTGATTTGGTATGAAAACATAAAATACATTGAAAGAATTAATAATATAATTTATTCAAGTGTTCTGAAAACTCATGAAATATACATCATGACAAAATCTGAAGCAGATTCTCAACCTCTAGCAATATTTCAAAGAAGCCTTGATTTCTTATTTTTAATAGTGGCTGATTAATCATGACCTTAATAGCACATAGGAAAAAAAGGATGTGTCTATGTGTTCTTTTAAGTGAAAGGACCTATTTCTAAAAGATTATGTAGGTGTTGGCAGAGGTTGTTTTCAAGAGGTAAATTTTCAACAAAGTTAAAAAGATAATAAAGAATTCCTACCTATTTGTTCTGACAAGTCATTGAAGCCTCCTTTCGTTTTAAGGGTTTTTTCGGTGTTTCTCTATTTTTGCTATTGCTGATCACTGTCTAAAACACATTTCCTCTATAGGATATCCATACTGGTGTATGCATGGCAGATTACTGCATTAGTAGATGGATCTTCTATCCCAATGGCAGCGTACCTGATCCAGGATCACATGGATCTTATGGTCTTGGACCATAAGTATCATTTCCATCACTACAAAACTGAATCAGTCTTGCCAAAGATTGATGTAGCTCCAGTTAAATTTTTCCTCACTAGCCGCAGTTAATTAGATCATACCCAGATATTGAAGTCAAAAATAGTAAGATGTATGGTCAAAGTCCCCTTCTTCCAGAAATCCTAAACACCCTGAAGCTGTGTCAGGGGAGGTTTAGGCTGGATATTGGAAAAAGGTTCTTCAACTAGAGGGTAATTGGGCACTAGAACAGTCTCCCCAGGGAAGTGGTCACAGCACCAAGCCTGATAGAGTTCAAGAAGTGTTTGGATCATACTCTTGGGGACATGTTGTGACTTTTGGTGAGGGTCCTGTGCAGGGCTAAGAGTTGGACTTGATGATTCTTCTGGGTCCCTTCCAACTCAGCACATTCTATGATTCTATGAACTCTAGACCAGATAGAAAAAAATCAGAAGATTCCCTCTTAAACTCAATACAGCTACTTCATTTTCACACCTATATATGGTACAAAACCAGTACAACAGTCTAGTTGATTTTTTTTCCTAGATTAATGAGCAAGGTCTCCTCTTACTTACACTAATATATTCTAAACGACTTTGCTGGGATGTATGTTATTTGGAGAACTATCCTCGTGTTCCACCTTTTAGATAGGTAAGCAGTGATAGAACATAAAAACTTCTCAAATGCCTCTCAAAGATGACAGATTTTTGGACAATCACTACGGTGTTTTTCCTTTGAATACTGTTTCAAAACATTTTTTTTTTCTCTAAAACTCACTTCCAAAAGCTCTTTCTCCATTTGAAATGGGAAACCAAATTTTCAGAACTGAAAATAAAAGTTACTTCTCTCTGGTGCTTGTATAAATACCAGTCTAATCAGAATACAGTATATTATTGGATTTTTAATTTTCTTTTGAAAAGACCAAGCTATGTTAAGCAGCCTTTAGCAAGCTGTCACAGATGAGACCAATAAGCACATCCTGACTTAACACACATCAGGGGTTGCCAAGGATACACTGTCAGGGGACTAGGGTCAGGAGTCAAACTGACCAATATTGAGTAAATTACATTGGTTCGAATGATTCCCCCTGAGCTAGTAATGATATGGCATGCACATAGTTTTGCTCTGCAGACTGATAAATACTGCATTTGAAGGCTAAACAAGGAACAAAGCATGGAAAAATGATTCTCTATAGACTGCCATAAACATCACCCTGAGATCAAAAAAGTACCATTATTGATATTATCACTATTCCTTTCCTGAAGAAATTTAACAAAAGGACTAAGGCTTTTCACTTCAAAAAGCAAAAAAAGCAATAAGCTAAAATAATTGCAAAGGGCAACACATGCAAAAGGGACCAAGTCAGTTTTCATATTGTGTACATTGGACAGTCCTTTATTGATATGAAAGGTATTACAAAATCTCTCCTAAATAGAACTCTTCATGACATCTTGCAATAGGCAGCACAATGAACTTCCTTATTCCCCCCATACTTAAGAAATAATTTTTTCCAGTTGTGAGTCACCTGAAATAAATAGAAAAGGCTGAAATGTGCTGTCTACTACCTGAATTCTACTAAAACAACTTACGACAAATTCACTATGAAGCAAGTGAACTACACTGGTCTCATATTAATGTTTGAAGTAACTTGAGGTGAAGTCTATTGGTAACTGAAAGCATGAGTATAATAAAGAATCTGTTGCTGACCAACCAACATATCACACAAGCCTTTCCTGATTTCTTTGAGTCCCAATGAGACACTACATTTGTAAAATCAGCGAAGTTCAAATTTACATTTATAACAGAAGTTTGCAAATATGACACACCTCACAATTTCAAATCTTATTTATTTGCTCATTGCTTGTATTGCCTTCTTGTTTTTATAAATTCTTCTAAGTATGTCAAATAAGTATTGAGTAGAAATGTTTGATTTTTTCATTTAAGTCCACATTTTTCTTTCATGATCATAATTTTCACCCTTTTAATGTTTCAGTTTGGGTTTTTTTTATAATTATCTGAATAATTTTTTATCAAGGCCACATTTACTACATTTTCTTCTTTAAACTATTTCTTTCTTTCTTTTTACTGCATTTTCCTCTCCTAATCCTTGCTATCAGGGAGCACAGACAGCAAATCTTTTTTCCACCTTCCATATCTGCGTCTCCAAACTAACAGATTTAGTATCTTTTAAAACAAGGTACTTTATGTTCTGTCAACAATGCTTTAAAAATTGCTCCTGTCCCCCTGTATGATGGTTTTTGTCACCAATGGTTATATAATATTTGCATATACATGCACATATCATTGTTTGTTACCAAACACTCGGTACCATGTTGAGAACAGATTTCTCCATTAACCTCCTGTCAGAAAATAACATAACCTCTTTTTTCTCACAAATGCAAACTGTTTCAGATCCCGTCTCTCCTTTTCTGTCACTGCTTGGATTCTGTGCTTCCAAGATAAACTTTACCGAAAAAATAGAGAGAAGCGGCAGCTGCTCACAAGATTTACACTGTTTGTGCTCATTGCTGTACAGCAGTAATCACAAGCACCCTGAGTCAAGCTTACTGAACAGCCACCTAACTACCCATCAATTTCTAATTTGATTTGTACCTCTGGTATGTTAAACATAGAAGGGGAACAGTGCAAGTTTTCTCGTGGACAAAGTGAGACCTGGTGCATCCACTTTCCCCATGCTGGTGTGGTTTTCTTTGGCCTTGGTGAAGCATACCAGCCAATCCATCCACAACTCTTCTGGGGATGGAGGAAGGAAAGAATAATTGTTTGTTGTGGAGGAAAACCTACAGTTACACCAAATTAGACAAGACAGATCCTTGTGATGAAAGAGTGGAGAAGAGCCTGCAGAGACAGGAACTCAGAAATTGCCCAGGAGCTCTTCTCAGACATATACTTGGAAGTGTTCAAGGCCAGGCTGGATGGGGCCCTCAGCAATCTGGTCTAGTTCGAGGTGTTCCTGCCCATGGCAGAGGGTTTGGAGCTAGGTGATGTTTAAGGTCTCTTCCAGGCCAAGCCATTCTATGATTCTACCATCAGCTACTCCACTCTTTTTGGTGCAGCCACCAGCAGAGCAGAGAAGGTATTTTATGAAGGAGTGCAGTGAAGTACCACCTCTCTGCTGAGCAGAGGATGGTGACTCCTAGATCTGGGCTGTGATCCAATTTATGTATCAAAAGAAAGCTATAGGTACTGCTTTTTTTCTGATATGAAAGTCCAGAACTTGAGTTCTCTAGCTCTGCTGGGCAGATTTCCAGAGTGCACCTAAGTGTATTCTTTCAAACATAGACAAACCCAATTTAGCCCCTTTTCTAGGAAAACTCTGTTGTTGAATTTGTGTTGTAGAGGTGTCCCAAAATAAAAGCATAAATGAAGATAATCAGTACACATTCAGTAATAGGAAGTTTGATGATGTGGCAGGGCAAACTAGTTTGCGTCTTCTGAAATGCCTCTGCAGTATATTCTACAGGCAGTGAGATTATGGAGAAATAAATATTACTCCAAATTCTACTTAATTCAGTGTTTCAGGAGAGCTATCACAGAACTATGTACAAAAATTATCTTTGCTTCCTCTCCTGCTGAACCAATTGTGCAAATGAGAAAGTACATTGCCTGGAAAAGGGCACCTTATATTGTTTCATGAACTGAGCCCTCACTGATTATTTTAAGTAGACTTGTTTTAGTCACATAAGCTCCACGTCCTACACTGATTACATTGTAATTTCAGTGTTGATATCAATAGAGATGGTGACTTATGAGTGCAGTACTGAACTTATTCCACAGCAAATAATGACTGAGATTATTAATAAATCACAGCTCCATTTATACAAAGAGAGCTAATTCTTTATAAAGCTCACTACTTAAACTACAATTAGTTTATTCATGCTCTGGCAGCAGAATATATTTTTCTAAGAATCACAGTAAGATCTTTGCTTAAGATTTAAACTGCTGCAAACTACTCCCTTTGCACTTCCAAGCTTGAACCACTGTTCTTTTGGAATGCACAGCTCATCTTCCAGCATAATGATGCAAAGGTTTCATTTCTCAAAAAACGACAGGTGCAAAAGAAAGAAGACTGAAAAGAGCACTGCTTACTCTATTCAGATATCTTCAGGTTGATAAGAGTTTTGTTTTGCTAGAGGCACCATCTAGAAGTTAATTCAGTTAATTTGAAGGACTAAAGTGAGCAGATAGTTGCTGGTCACAGAACAACAGTATAAAAATTATACAGTACATTCATATGATCTGCATGCAAATATCAGTTTCTTATCACCTGCCCCTTTCAAAAAAGAATACAAGTTTCTTGGCACTTTTTCTGCTCATTTATTATGAAAAAATCTGCACACCAAATCAGTTTGATTTATCCAGTATACGCGCAACTCTATCCTTGATCAGCAAGGCTAACTAGAATTACTAACCACTGCCTACTTTACAAAGTGAGTACAGAGCAAAGAACTAAATCAAAATGGAAAACATTTATGAGTTTGCCTAAGCCTAAGGAGACTATATGAAGAACAAAGCAGTAGAAGTATACTGTCTGTCCAGCTTATCCTTTTGCTGGAATATCTAAAACCAACTTTCATATTCTCATTTTCTCCAATTAAAAACAAAAAAAGGCAAAAAAAAAGGCCAAAAAAAAAAGCTTAAAAAGGCCTATAAACATTACATTCAAGCAACTATTCATCCAAATACCATGTCATTTTAAATATTGTTCCTGTTAGAATTCTATAAATAGTATGAAAGGTAGTATTTCACAAATTTGATCATTGCAAAGTAAAAAGTCAACGTTAGTTAATAAAGGATAGTATTTTTAAACTAGTGGAACCACCTTAGGTAGCTATGTTAGTTGTTTAAAAGACCAATTAAAACCCTCCAAACATTCTCAGTAGAGAAGAATTATATGTTTAACAGCTTCCTACTGTATTACCAAAAACAGTGGAATCTTCTAAAATATCTCAATTTAAGGCCTCATTAACTTACGTAATAACTTGCATGGTGAATTCACAATGCTATTGTTAAAGGTTAACAGGCATTTAGCACAAATGTTTAAAAAACATTCTATAGGAAGCACCACTCTCCCCTACATACAGCTAACTTGGGTGTTGCATTCAAAGTAGAGATTTAAACTAATTTTTATATAAGGAATTACTATCTAAAATTATGTACACCTGAATTCCATAAGAAATTACCTGGATTTTACAAGTAAATTGATGAGTTTAAGTTAAAATACATTAAAAATGGGTCTTTTATGAAATACAGAAGTCGCTTTTCCTTCAGAGGACCAGAATTATTAAACAGTACAGATTTACCAAAATTCCTGAATACAAAGGATTTTCAAATTACCAATCATTTTACCCATTAATTTTGTAAGAAAATGTCATCTTTTGAGACACTGTCTAGGTAAAATGAAAATGGTGATGGGGAACTTGGCAGGAAAAAAGATGTTCCATGAAAAAAAGAGATAGCAAAGGAAAACAGGGCAAGAAGATGCTGTGGATATGTGAAAGGTAGGCTGAATTAAGAAACCTGGATTCACGTTTCTCATTTGTGTCTCTGCTTTTTAGCATTGCTCTGGCAATAAAGCAGAAGTAAAGATAATTTAGCTGGCTGATACGCTTTGTTTCTTAGCATAATCCACAGAGGAACAGGACATACAGAACCCCAGTGGTTACTGAGGCAACTATGTCAACCATTTTGTATGTTCAAAATAACATTATTTTATTGTGGATTAATTAACTTAATGAAGAAAGAATATTAATATTTCTTCCTTCAGGAATTCCATGTCCAGATTGGTTTCCCCAGTTTATGAAAGACAGTGAAATGACCTGTGGAGGGCCGCCAAGGCAGGAGCACAGAATGAGAGCTTGTGGAGAAGAAAAGGGTCAGGAAGACCATTTTGCTGTCTATTATTCTCCAGTGGGAGAATCCAGAGAAAATGGAACCAGACTCTTCTCAGAGGTGTACAATGACAGGACAAGAAACAGGTAAAACTCTGAGTATGGCCAGTTTTTCTCAGCATGAGTGTGGGTGACACCAGCCTGGACGTGGCCCTGAGCAATGTGCTGCAACTGGACCTGCACTGGGCAGGAGGCAGGACTGGGTGGCACCTGGAAGTCCTGTTCAAGCTAAAATCATCTTTGACTGTATGAAGATTCATCTGAAGGTAAAATTATTGAATTTCACTTATTGTTTCAAACTTCTGAGTTTTCTTATGCGAGCTCTATCAGTGTTTTAACATTATAATATTATCATACATTTAAAATTTCCTTCTCCTCTCCCCATTCTGAACAGCACAAAAGTAAATTAAAAGTACCCATTAACAGTGCACAATCTTCACAGTATACATCCCCATAAAAGAAATTTACACTGTCTTTATGCATTTTGGATGGAAATGCTGATCTGTGGAAAACACATTTGTTTTTTAGTTTTAAATATTATAAGCATAATAATTGCAACATACATTCACCCTGATTAGGAAAAAGAATGCACTGTTCAGTGCAGATCTCTAGTGTAAATATTTTTATCCTGGAATAAAGACTGAATAATCAAAGAACTTCTATGAATTTTACATTTCCATAAATTACCTACCAAATAATTTTTAATTATGAGAAAAGTGAAAAAGAGTTAGAGTTATTAAGTAAATAATTTTCTACTTATTGTCAGCTATCCTGAAAGGATTTCTTTAAAATTAGGAAGAGGAGAAGTGCTTTAAGTTGTGAGATCTTAAATAAAAATAAAAATGTTGGGTTATTTCTTATCTATTAAGAGAAGAATAATATGAAAAATAAAAATCATTCTATTTTTTAAAAATTCCCCTGAAAAAATTGATAACAAGTCCATACATTCTAATCAAATATGTTTAAATTAATCACGTTGGAAAAGAATATTTTAACCATCAGATTCAATGATGTCTAGAATGTAACACATTTGAGCATTGTCATGTAACTTTATATATATATTATATTCATATTTATATATCCTAAATTTGCTGCTATGAATTCTTCTATAAGCGTAGCGTTGGAACATTTGGAGGACATTGGGTGGGTTTATGTTAATGTTTTCACTTGGCACAACACTTTTGAAGTTAAACTGTTATGGTGCTTTGCTTTGCATAGTGGGATAGCTAAAATATGTGACTGGATTCTTTTCTGATGCAATCAAGTAAACTATATTCTCTCCAGCTGCTACTGTGAATTCAGTCCACATGACAAGATTAGAGCTAATCAAAATTAGCTCTTCAAAATAGGTGTGCATATTGGGTCTTCATTGACAGTCGCTTCTTTCTACACATGGATTCACTTCTTTTTGCACTGATTACTGTAGTGACAGCTTTCAAGATTTGGAAACCACTGCAAGTTTCCTACCTTGACTCTACCTTGGAATCTGTGTGTAGACCAAACTGCCCTTGTCCAAATTTATCATGCTTGTGGTCTCATATGATGTCTCTGTCTGTTTTTTTAAGTTCCTACAGGTTTTTTTATCTGACTGATCAACTTAATATTTCAATTAAAGATGTGTAACTATTCATTTTTCTGTAAAGAAGAATCATTCAGAGAACAGTAATTCAGTAAAAAGCTCTGAAGATGGACTCCATCCAGTTGCAGGCAGTAATTAGTCTTCAGAGAACAGAGGAGGTGCCTTTGTGAAGGAAGAAATAGAAAAAGATACTACCGGTTTCTATAGCAAATGGTAACTTTCATACCATGGGTTCTCCATAACCTCACCTTAACGGCACTGCTAATGGAACATAATACTTTGTCTGGCACAAGGAAGGCTAGACCCTCTGCTGTGATGGTAAGGATGAAATTTTACATGCCAAAAGCAAACCCAGGAAACATTTCCAGTATTTCTAATATCCAGCACAACTGGGTGTGCCAAAAACACCCACACAACACTTGGTAACATGCATTTATAGTAATTCTGCAAAACAACCTAATACAAACCAGATCTGATTCTAAACTGCATCACTATGGCTTGGATTTATTATGTTATTCCAGGAAAGCACTTAAGCAGATTCTCTTGGCTGACTTACATTAATGAGACTTAATTACATGCATAATATACATGCTTTAATGCCTTCCCAAAGAAGGTTCCATATCATAATGATGGCATTTTAGCCACTTACTCTTCCCATAGTGTCCAAAACTCACAGTGTTTGACATGTCTCATTTTCTTGTACTGTTCTTCAAATTTTTCAAGTTTTTTAAGCAGTTACATTTATTATCTTTTATTAGGCATCAGCATTTTGTTACGTTATGACTGACACCCACAAGCTAATTGTTTATGTTCTCTTAAACTCATAAAAGCCCTTTTTTGTTAAGGATTTCAGCAGAAATTAAATTATAAAGTTATAAAAATAAAACATTTAATTCACTATATATAACAAATATTCCGTCGTGAATTAAAACAAAAGCGAATAAAGTAATTTGAAACAAACTAACTTACCTTGCTTTAGGATTCCATTATTAGGGACACATCTTGATCAGAGTAGTTTGCAAGACTATGAGTCTGCATAAAACACTTAAAGTATCTACAGTCTAAAAAAGTCAGTTCAACCTGAAAGCTTGATGGTATCCTGTTTCCTGCTTTTTTCACAGTTGAAACCTATCTCTTCACATTATTTCAGAAGGGATACTTCTTGATGACCTTAAAAAGGAAAAAAAATATTCCTACAAAAGAATTGAAATGTATCATATGCTTTAAGTAGTTTCTGTCAGTTGTTATATGCGTGTTTATGTAATGACTTTGTTTGTGTAGTGACTTTGTGTTGGGGGATTTCTCAGGTATCATTTGCTTTTTATATACAGACACACAGTTTCTTGCTAAACTGAAAGGAAGCTTTGTAATCTTCTATATAACGTCTGCGCTTTTTCACCTCACAGTTGGGCAAGCTATTAATTTCTTGAGTAAAAGGGATATTGCAGTTGCTTGGCAGAGAGACATCTCAGTAGCAGGCAAAAAACGAATACTTGCCTAAAAAAGTGTCAAAATGTGGACGTGCCTCCAATAATTTAAAAAATAGAAGGTGATAAGTTGAAAATGTCAGGTAATTGGCAGACAGATAGAAAGTTAAACTGTGTCCTCAGTGAAGAAAATTAACCAGCAGCTGCCAGCAGAGGCCCCAAGGTCATCTGAATGTCAGAACCAAGTAAGGGCCAATCATTCAGAAGGGGTTCGCTGCTGATATTTGCCCTCCCTGGTCATTTTCAGATCTCCCAGGAACTGCCCTGAACTACTGCCAACATGTGTTCATTTCTAAAAATTACATAGATTGTGATTTATTACCCATCACGCTACAAAAATCCATTGTGAATTAAATCAGCCCTTTGTTTAAATTGCTCCTCTGCAATACGTATCATATCATCATAAATGACATTGAAGTTATAATCTACAGTAGTCTGCTTCAGCCACTGATAAGGCTCCACCAAGGGACGATCAATACTTACTATTCATTTTTGAAATTATCTTCACATTGATCCCTGAACAAGCGCCAGCAACACAGAGGCACAGTGGCTTTAATACAATAATTATATAAAGGTTTACAGGCTCATCCTCCCAGCCAATAAAAGCTGTCAGCTGGCAGGGACAGTTACAATCCCATAATCCATCAAAATGCTGTTCTCTGACCTATGGGCTTCTGGGCTTTCGGCAAACCTCGATAAACATGCTTATAGAGGAGAGAATAGCAACAAACACGAGCAAGCAAAAGCATCAGATTCATATTACCGATTACAAAAACGTATCTCTTATAGCACATCACCCTTTTTATCAGATCAACAAAGAGGAGTATTTTTATTGTAATTCACAAAAGACTGTGAAGACGTGTGCGTATATTCTTGCACAAATTAAGTCTCTTCTTTCAGCAGGTGACTTTGTGTCATATTGTAAACTATAATAGAGTAAGCTCGTGGAACTAGTATCAGATGTGGTTAATTTAGAGAGGAATACTTAAGTACTCTGTACACAGGAAAACAAGACTACTAAAAGTCTGAAAGTAAAATACTGAGACCCTAAGTATAAAAGGAAGCTACCATCCAGGGGCAAATGAAAATCCAGATTAAGTGGATTGTGAATGACGCCGTAGCATTCAGCCAAGATGCCAAGCTATTTTTTTTTTTTTGGTATATGTGAAGTTGTATTTTCACACAGATGGGGCCAAACAAATCAGTTTATTTATTAGTTGAGCTACAGAAGTTCAAATTTTGCATATCAATTGAAACTGTATAAAAGAGGGGAGCAGTTATTTTATAATCAAAGAGTTTGGTGAAACTTTAAAAATTTACTCCAGATACATACATTTCAATTGAAGAATTTAAAAAATAAAAATTAAAGAAAAAGTTAATATGGTTTTGAGGCAGAAAGTTTGAGGAAAAAGAAGGCAGAGAAGAAAATTTAAGATATGGCACAAATAAATAAACAAAGGAAAAGAGCAAAGGACAGGAACTCGTACAATGCTGGAATACTTAATGATGTATAATGTCAACCCTGCTTCTTGTATTATTGTCTGCCACATCAGTTATACCCCTCCTCCTTTACTGATCCCACAGTCGACTTCACCATATTATCTTGTACAGAGAAGCACAGAACCTGAATGGGATTAGCAGGCACAATTTGTGTTTCAAGTTCATCCTTTAAATGCCTTATTTGACTTACAAGAATACTGATTAACAGCTCTTTATTTTTTAACTATCCAAAATTATGTTAATTAAAAAAAAATTCATACATTCTCATGATATATCTCTAATATTTGATAAGGGGAAAAGAAAAACAGAATTTTCAAGTTTCCACATCATTCTGTGGAGTTCCACTGGGAAAGAGGTAAGTTTCTAGGGAACATTTCCTGGTTACTTCTGTGGTTTGGGATATTTTTGGTTTGTTTCCAGCCAATACAGAAGATATCCCACTGTGGCGTGGTTTGACTTAACTCCAATGTTTAAATGTGACAAGTGGTATTTGCCAACTGAAAACCTTGCCTGTGACTTGACTCTCAAAACTATAGAGTAGACCTTAAATGTTTCTAATGTCAACAAAATACAGGCATAAAACTGATACAAGCAGAAGGTAAGTAAATCCTATGAAGGAATACAGTAGCAT
This sequence comes from Myiozetetes cayanensis, assembly GCF_022539395.1. Lineage (NCBI taxonomy): Eukaryota > Metazoa > Chordata > Aves > Passeriformes > Tyrannidae > Myiozetetes > Myiozetetes cayanensis. The sequence continues at coordinate 92,478,422 of NW_026086604.1, read as the reverse complement.
TTTAAATCCCTTAATTCAGACCTCATTGTTTACATTAAGTATTTGATAAAGCAAAATTCTTTCTTAGAACAGTTATCTCTTTCTTTCTGTCTTTTGTTTTAGGTTTTGGGTTTGGTTTTTTTATGACCACTGCTAAAAGGATTTTTTTCCACTACCTACGGAAATTATTGTTCCTTAGTGTGAAATACAATTTAAGTCACTACTTTCTTCTAATTGCTTCAAAGACTAATATATGTGTATGTTTAAATTGTACAAAAAGGCTTTCTCCACTGATAGCAGTAAAAGATGGAACAGCTGCCACCCATCAACATGCAACAGTAACCAAAGTAATGCTGTGCAATAAAAACAGATCTTTTCACAATAAAAAAGTTTCCAGTGGCCCTTGTGAGGTCAAGTGTATTGCCCTGATTCTGTAACAACTTTCATATATGCAAACTTTGATGGCCTATTGATAGCTACTGTGTTTCCCTCCTGTTCTTTTAAATATGCAAAGGAAAATAGTGTTTTCCTATGTGATATTGGAGAGTGCATCAACTTTTTCTTATAAGCACAAAGCATCTTGTATCTTTAGGAAAAAAAAAAGTTCCCATATGGAATAATGACTCTAAAATACCAAGTTAATTGTACCCAAATGACTACAGCAATATCTGTAGTCTTAACTGTCAACTCACACTTGGGTCTTAAAGTTAATATGGGTTAAATCTTGTACAGGATTGTCTATACTTGCCAAATTACTCCTCCAAAGAAGTGTTTGTGATCTCACGTTAGTCATATACCTCAGATGACACCTGGATCACCCTAGTCCTTTCAATGAGTTTGCACAGGTAAGACTGATTAGCACTCTAATTGAGAATTAATAAACACTCCAGTTAATGACAGTTATAGAATTCCCATTGCCCCTTATTGATTGCACAGGCTTTGCAGATGGGCAGTAAACTGTAAAAGTAAACCCCCTATAACTATACAAAACCAACCTCTTCTTAAGCCCCACACATTTTGAAAAATAACATACCACATATGAAGAAAATACAGAAAAATATTACTGCACTAATATAATGTAATTCTAAGTCATATATAGCTTTGGTGTCAGGAATGGACTTCCTTTCCCTATCAACAATCTCTTCCCATTTCTCTAGAACTCAACATGCATGCAGGAGTTAAAGACCTGCATTAAGTCAACACTGAATTTCCCTACCAATGCAGGATTCTTTCCCACAGTGCATGTAGGCAATAACACGCCTAAAGAAGGACAAATTATAAAATCAACCCACCATAATTTGGGATTTGTCATCCAGTTATGTGAAAAGACTGGAGTAATTTGCCAACATAAAGACGGTCTCATACAGTGTACTGTCGACAGCTAGTATTGTAATGATAATGAAGCTATCTCTGTAGAACTGACACAGATGCATAAAGTGGTTTTTGAATCTGATATTAGCAACAGACACTCAAAACAAAATTGAAGTATTCTTATACATTTAAAGGATTAATATAAATAGGTCTTTAAGAATACAAGTGCTTGAAGCATCAACTCCAGTAACTGTTCAAATCAAGACAGTAAAACTTTGCTTTTGGCTAAAGCTTCTTCAGACAAAAGGATATAATATGAAATTTGAGGATCTCAAAGCATCTTGACATTTTGAGATTATAGTATGATGGCACTATACTGACATTTTGAACTACTATATCTCATTATGGTTTAAAACAATGCAAAGTTTATTGAAGAAAGAGACACATAAAGAAGGGTTGGATAAAAAAATTAAGTCAAATGATTTAGTGCAGCAGACATATCCTTGTCTGAATTCCATCAGGGCTCTTGGATTATTTGTTATGTGACAAATGTGAGATTAATCCATAGCTTGATAGATGTTGCAAGTAACATTGACCTATATGAACAAACATAATAATAAGAAACCCCCAAATTTAGATTTATCTTTGGCTTAATAAATAACAGCTCATGCTTCAGGGTAAAATTTCTAAAATAGATTTATATAAAAAAATTATTCTCCAATACCTCATTAGTGGAACTACAGGATAAATTCAATGATGAATAAAAAATCATAGTGCATATTTTCAAGTTACTGATTCTAAGTAGCCAGTAATCACATTACCATACAGAATTGTGGATCTTTTATGATACTATGATATCATTTTCTAAAACCAATAATTGAATTTTATATTTAGAGAAACAAAGAAAGGTCAGAAAATTATTTCACCATTAACAATGCTATCATAGCAGGTAGTTGAGGAAGCTGAAAACTCAAGAGAAAACAGAACAGTCTAGAGACAATTTTTTAGCATAAAGAAGAGGGAACTGTCAAACCCCTGACATTAAAGCAACATATGAGAAAGAGAGAAAGGTAAAGATCTGCACACGAGAAAGAATTGTTCTGTCAGAGATAGCAGAATGATCAAGAAAAATAAATTAGGTCTTCCATAATGCAGATAAGCAGGTGTGGCTCTTTTAAAAGGAATATCCTGCCATATGTTAAGTGAAAGCCATGTTTTAATGGTTTGCAACAAGAGTTTAAGGAAAAGTAATCTAGTTAGGAGAGCAGAGTTAGTAGCAGAGTGTAATTTGCTTATAGAAGGGCAAGACAAAGTTCCATCATTAGAAGCAGACAATTAAGAAAAAGACAGGAAAGAGGTGAGATTAGGAATATGAATTTATAAATCTAACAAATACTGGCCCTGTGTTTTGTTTTTACTTAACAATCAAGAAAGAGGAGAATGCTGCACTGAGAAAAGAGGTTTGGTGAACTGTTGAGCAGACCACTAAGAAGTTAAAATATAAGAATCACTCATGAAAAGGAAATATATATTCATGCTTGTTCCACTGATTTCATGAGGAAGGAGAAAAAGATGACAGAAAAATAAACAAAGGGTAAGATAGACTGATGACTTCAAATATTAGGGTCCAGTCTTCAAAAACAAGAGCAGCTGTAAGTTTGGAAGACCAAAGATGAAGATTTGAGGAGGGGAAAAAATGAAAAATAATCTCTTTTGCAAGCATAGTGGTAATTATAGAGCAGTCCAAACTTGAAAAAAGGAAAATAGGTTGCAGAAACCAGTACTAAAGTTATAGTACTGTAAATGGGATACCACTCTTCCCTTTGAAGAATCATAACCGGACCTCAGTGACAAGATATCACAGACCTGGCCAGAGAAGCAATCACCCTACTTTCCAGAGGGTGTCCTTCTTGCTCAGTCTGGGTTCCCGAATTTAAATTACTGCGAACACTTAAATAGACATTATATGTGATACAGATGTTTAAGGATTCTGCAAAGCAGGTTAAAAGGTTTAAAAGCAGGTTTCTATTTCACAGCATCCTCACAGGCAAACTCAAGTAAGTGTGGTTTGGATGAGTGGACAGTGAGGTGTATTGAGAACTGGAAGAGTGGCAAATCCCAGAGGATCATGATCAGTGGCACAGAGTTGGAGGCCTGTCATTAGTGGTGTCCCCCAGGGTTCTATACTGGGCCCAGTATTGTCATCAATGACTTGGATGATGGAACAGAGAGCCTCCTCAGTGAGTTCACTGATGACACAGAAATGGCAGGAGTGGTTGATACCCCAGAGGGCTCGATAGGATGGACAGATGGGCAGAGAAGAATCTTCTGAAATTCCACAAAGACAAATACAGGATCCTGCACCTGGGGAATAATAACCCCAGGCACCAGGGCTGACCTTCTGGAAAGCAGCTCTGTGGAGAAAGACCTGGGGGTTAGTGGTGAACAACAAGCTGTCCATGAGCCAGCAGTGTGCCCTTGTGGCCAAGAAGGCCAACAGTATCCTGGGATGCATTAGGAAATGCATTGCCAGCAGGTCAAGGGACATGATCTTACCCCTCTGCTTGGCCCTGCTGAGGCCTCACCTGGAACGCTGTCTCCAGTTCTGGGCTCCTCGGTACAAGGGAGACATGGAGCGCCTGGAGCACGTCCAGCAGAGGGTGACAAAGGTAATTAAGGGTCTGGAGCGTCTTCTTTATGAGGAAAGGCTGAGGGAACTGTGCTTATTCAGCCTCGAGAAGAAATGACTGAGCGGGGATCTTATCAATGTGTACAAATCTAAAGGGGAAGTGCCAAGAAGAAAGAGCCTTCTTGGTGTTGCTGAGCAATAGCACAAGTAGCAAGAGACAGAAAATGATCCACAGGAAGTTCCACTTGAATATGAGGAAAATCTGTACTGTGCGGGTGACCGTGCACTGTAACAGATTGCCCAGAGAGGTTACGGAGTCTCCTTCATTGGAGATATTCCAGAACTGTCTGGATGCAATACTCCAAGATGACCTCTGGAGTTTGGACCAGATGACCCACTGTGATCCCTTCTAACCTGCCTGATTCTGTGATTCTGTAAAACCATGAAAACAAACTATGCATCCAGGATCTTCTAGGAGTGACTACAAAGTAGCACAACTACGTAAGAGAGAGTAAAGAGAAAACTGACCTTCTCATATTAACAGGACCAGAGATATGTGATCAGCAAGACAGATAATGCAAAATCCATGTTTTGTTCACAGATGGCCCAAGGAGAATTAATCCACCTGGAAACATTTTGGTTTAGGAGGAAAGTAATAGTAGAGATGCAGCGGGAGGAAGTAGAATATGTTTTTATGCATATACAGTATAAATCTACTCGGGATCAAGCCTGCACATATCCTGGAAGTGGAAAAAAACAAACAGCAAAAAAAAAAAAACAAGGGAGAAATACTTCAAAGCATGGAAGGAAAGTGGTAAAGGGTTGAAAGCTGACAATTGCTTTTGGAGGTAGATGAGAGCAATGGTGGGAAAATAGTGATTCACTTCTTCTTATATTTTATCACTTCCAGATGATTTATTTGTTTCATCCTCCATATCCAGGACAAGAAGAGACGAGGATCTATGTATAAAGACCTTGAGAGGTAGTACACTTTCCAGTATTGAAAATTATATTGTAAAGTACTATTTGCACAATAGCGAAAGGTAAGTTTGAAGATGGTTTGAAGTCCTGTTGAAGGGTGTCAAACTGTGTCTTCATATATTTATTGTCTATTAAATTAATAAATCACGTACTCTGTGCATGTGTAATAAGAGGGAAAAATATACAGAGAAGGTCTTCATTATGCAAAATTTTTTGGTATAGATATTAGGAAAAATACAATCTTTACTCCCAACTGAGGCCTATTATATTGATTTTTAAATCTTTAAGGGTATTATTTACTTAGGAGTCATGAAATATATGTATATATACACCAAAAAAATCAGAAAAAATATCTAAGTGTCTCTGAATATTGTTAAGTTCCTGACATTGAGTCTGTTTTGGATGTGATGGCAACTAGTGAGTGATCTCCCTGCCTTTATCTTGACCCACAAGCTTTTCCATCTTGTTTTCTCCTCACATCTTGGTGAGGAAGGAAAAGAGGGAGAGCAACTGGTAGGTGGCCAACGTCAACAATCACAGGTAGAAAATTAGTAAACTGCTGACATCATAGACCATGGTTTGTGTTGGTGAAGAAAATATCCTGTTATTCAACATTAAGAAAGTCTCAGTAGCAAATTATATTACGATAATTACTTTCCTATATATTTGAACTGCAAAAAATCAGATAGAAGGAATTGCCAGTGCAACTAGGTTTGTTTTTACATAAGAAGCTGAATTTAATTCAAATAAAATTAATCTCAACAGTACTGCAAGTTCCATCATCTACTATGATCAAAAACTTTCCAAGGCAGGATAACATACAATTTCCAAGGTTTGGCTGAGTCAGTTTACTGCATTTCTACCAAAGACAGGTGTTCTACAAAAGTTGTGTTTTCAGTAGAAAAGGGTTGGTACTAGACAGGTCTTTTTATGAGTTAGTTGTAAAGGTACAGAAGGGTTTCAGGAATCCCACTGATAAGCTGCCAAGGTTAGAAAGTGAAAAGTTTTCCCAAAAGGCTGCAGAGATATGAATATGGTTTAGTTGAACTGAATGTTTACATCTACCTTTAGGTTCTTTGTAAATGTGTTTGCCACTGAAAGACTCTTCAGAAGAGCAACCTAAAAAGTAGCAGTCACCCAAAGGCCACATCAAAATAAACTCCCAACAGCACTGTGCAGAATTTTGTCTTGGGGACTGCTTGTAGAAGTTTAGCACCAATCCTGTTTCCTGGATGTGAATCAAATTGTCTTTGCAACACTATATTTTTGCAGCTATATTCAAGATACTCTGTTTATATGTCAATCACAATAACTTTTTTTTGCCATTATTACAGTTCTGATGACTGATTTAATATACAGCTCCATATTAGGCCTTTGAGAAACAAAAACACTGGTCTCTTTTGCACTGTTTAAAGAATACTCAGTGGGTTACCTCCAATCAACAAAATGCATACATGAACTCCAAATGACTCGCTTTAAACAAGTCGGGCTTACAGATATACAGTGTTGCCCAAATCCAATGAAAATATTACACCAGATCGAACACTGAAATACTGAGCTAATATTTTTAGTACACATATCATATAGCAGAATGATATTCAAGTAATTGTATCTGTTGCTGAAGGACATATTCTTTCAGTACCTAGTATTCCTATGGACAGAATGTGGAATCAGGAGAACACTTATTTGGAATTATTAATTGCTATAGAAATTGCATGGCTGCTAAACTGGAATAAACTAGATAAATTTGCTGAGTGCTTCATAACAGCTTTCATTTTCTACTGTTATGTGAACTGAAATTCATTCTCTTCAGCATCTGAAGAGCTATCATTTTTTCTGTTGTTAAAGACTAATTTAAGCAAAGGGAGGTTTAATAAAAAGGTTACAGTAACCAGTGCAGTTTAGTAACACCACTGTCTTCTGACAGACATGATATAAATGATGGGTAATTGTCACAAAACAGTATGCTGGTTTACATACAACCAATACTAGAGAGAAACCAGTTGTGGCTTCTATTGCCATCATATGCTTAACAAGTTTACTTTGACAAAATAAACTTAACAAGTTTATTTTGAAATAAATAAGGGTTTTGTGGATAGGACATTTGGCTTTGAAGTATTAGTGAAATGACAGTGTATAATGCCTGTAGGAAGCTCTTGCCAGGATCAAAACGATGAGCGATTATTTTTTCTTATCTATCTATCCTTTCTACAGCCAGTTCTAGGGTATCAATACATTAATTGCCCAATATTATTTTTAATCCAGTTTTAACTTGACCTTTCTTCAATATCCATAACAAAAACAATAAATCACTGGCAGAATACTATCTAAGAAGTTGATTATGGAAAATTTTAAAACTGTATCCAGTTTGTCGGTGTATCCATAAGTGTATGCATGACTAACATGTGAAACTGAAAAAAAAAAAAAAGTTAATTAAAAGGTACAGAAACTATAGAATTCACTTCCTTGTATAGGACCTTTGTCCTTTGCAACATTCAACAGAATTCTGTACAGCGTGTCATGTCAGCCATCCTTCACATTCATGTAAATACAATGCCTACAGTCTTGATTTGTCCACTTAGACCATCTCAAAGATGCTAACAAAAAATAAACATTGCTCAAACTGTTAAGAGATTAAAAAAATCTGAAAATTATTAATAAGTAATGGTTTCTTTTCTTAAGTGAAATAATAGTCTCTATTCTACATGGAAATAATTTTACAGTGAATATAGTGCATAGGTTTTATGCAATGTAACTGCAATTTAGAGATAGGGACTGTTTTCTTCCCCAATTAGAATGTGAAGCCGTATGAAAAGAAATTATTTGGACAGGATTTTAGCAGTCATAGTAACATGTATGAGAACAAAGACATCAATTGTAAGTCCTTGGATTACAGATTTCAAGCAATAGAGGGCTCCTTCCCAGAAACTGCATTACTGAGTACACTCAGACACCTCTCACTAATTTGTTGTCTCAGCCATGTAGAAGAGTCTCAGTGTATGCTTCTAGGTCATTATAACATTAGATAATATCTCACATAAATGTTAAATGACAGTCACATAAGGACATATATGAAATACTAAAGATACTCTAGAAACTTTCTCTTGTATTTTTATTTAATTGCTTTCGACTTGTAACAATAGAAAAGTACTGGGCTGTGGAAGAACAGCACTTGCCTGAACAACAGACGATGTATCTATTATCTCACTTCCATGAAGGTCATCGACCTATGACAGTTGGAGTAGCAGAAACATTAGAAATCATGTGCAATTTAATCTTTACACAAATAAAGGAAAAGTATCACAATGCCTGAATAATGAAGAGTCTCTCAGAGAAAAAGAAAAGTCTGTCCCTGAGGATATTCTTCATTTTCTTTCCTGAACTGTTCCAATGCGTTCACACTATGAGATTCACTCACTGTGCTGACACACGTATTAATAGTATTTTGGCTGGGAGAGTGTAGATGTTCTAAAGTGATTGCAAAGTGCATCTGTGACTCAGTTCTCCTTTCATTCATTCATTACTTCTTCATGTCAATTCTGGGAGACTATTGTTCACCGAAAAACTGTCATCAGGATTGAAATTAACTGTTTTTTCTCCTACTTCAGGCAAGAGTGTTTTTATGTTCCCTGCTTTCCAGAACATACTACCTTATTTTTCACAAGGTTAGTGATGAAAATATTATATCAGTTTCATTTGAAAATAAAAAAAAGAAAAAAAAAGATGAAAATATGGAGAAGCATACACAACAAAGAAGATAACCTATAAAGGTATTTTCAACTAATCAGTTTTTCATTCCTCTTCTGATAATTTAGAAATCAAGCAAAAATAAAGCACTTCCTATTACAATCCCCAGAAAGGTGATAGCTAATAATGGATAAACCCACAAATTTATTTTCTGTTTTCCTGCAAATGGAACCTCTATGTCTTGAAGAAAGAAATGGGAAAAAAATAATCAAGAGTTAGAAGATGTCAGTTGTTTCATACTGTTGTTATTAACTGAAAATAAAGGGTATAAAAATAATTTTTAGAAAAAGCTGTTGTTGACAAGCTGTAAGTGATCTGAATTCTTTATTGGTTTGTTTTTAACAATGTTATTAGATGAAGAGTTTTTTATTTTATTTAAAATACCAGGTTGCAGGTTTTGGAATAAAGTAGGAAAGACTAATGTCCCCTCAGAAATAGTATTTTATTTTTCACTGGACCTTTCTGCTTCTGTATGTAACTTAACTTTAGTGTCATTTTGAAAAAGAATTAGAATAATATGATTTTTATATAAATATGTATATAAATATAAATATAAATATGTATATAAATATGAAATATTTTTCTCCTTGTGTAGAAGGAGAAAAATATTTCAAAATTTTATTTGTACTTAAAATGGTAACAAAATCAAAATTTTGAAATTTTTCAGGTTAATGATGTCAAAAGGTTTTTATATTTAAATTCAACTTTAAGAAAAAATAAAATAAAAACTTTCAACACAACAGAAGTAAACAGTACCACAATTCCTCTTTACAAGTGAGTAGTGTTTTTTAGTGCAACATTATTATTTCAGAAAAGCATCATCACAAAAGAAGTATTTTTTTTAATACTGTTTTTCAAAATATTAATAGAAAAATTACATCACCTTCCATAGTAAATTAGACTTTAAAATTTGAGGCAATGGTGGGTGATCCTCCACAAACACAACCACTTCAAGTTCTATGATATGAAGGCTTGGAGAACAATGTTTTATTCATCTAAATTAAAGTATATTCATTTTCTGCTTAGAGAAGGAAATAAAAATTTATTCTCATTTATTCTCATCACTGTAGAAGAAAGTTTTGATATGAAGAGGAGAAAAGAGGGAATCGGACTCTTCATTAAAAAACGGTAGCAGTGTTTAGAAAAGGTTCTAGGTTTTGCCTGAAGTATTCCTTGAAGGTGCCTTTGAGTGAAAGGATCACTCATTACCCAAAATAGATCCACTCTTTTGTCATAGTTGTCACTCTTTTGTATAGCTGTCGGTCTCTACCAGCATACTAGGCCACGGAATTATTATATCTAACTTACAGGTTTGGATAATTGTAATGATCCAACTGAAACATGAAAGAGTTGTGTTTTAAAAAACAAACAAACAAGAAAACAAAACCAAAAACAAACAAAAAAAACCCAACCAAACAAAAAAACACACATAAAGCTTCTTTTGTTCTACCAAGGTAACAAATCTTGAAATGCTTCATTTGTTTCCAGATAAAATCTTGGGGATGAAATTATGGTTGCCATTGTATTAATCCAGGGAGGGCTGAAAGACAGAGTTTAGAGAATTTATACCCCTGGACAAAGGCTCCTGCAGATTTACAGCTATACATGCAGAGCCCATGGATGAGTTTATATTCTGCTCAAGGTGGAGGCAGCAGCAGACAAGCCTTCCCTTTTGCTCTTGCCTTTGCCAACAGGAAGTAGCACCACAAAACAGAGATTTTCTGAAATCTGTACTCTGCAGACAGCCAGTGCCACAAGTCAGGACTCAAGGACAATGCATTAAAAAAACAGTCACCCTACAAATTTCAATTACATCTCCAGCCCTGGAATATCTGGGGGAGAGACAAAATGTTTGTATTAACTACAGAATCAATTTAATTTTCACACACAACATGTTTACTCTCTAAAGAAAGAGGAGTACTATTTTTTTTTTTACTTCCAACAATATATTTGTATAGCCAAACATCCTAATCCCTTTTGCTTTCCTTGGGGAAAAAAAGGTGTATACATCAGTTTTCCCAGCAACCCTATTGCAAGGAACATAGCTTGATCATGTAAACTAAAACAGAAGATAAAACTAGATCTAGCTCAAACAGACATAGACCAAATTTTAAAGATTAAAAAATGTCATTGGATAAAGAAGTAATTTTCAAGGTTCATTATTTTGCAATCCTAAAGAAAACATTTTTGGTTTTGTTTCCTGTAAGAAAAAAATATATTGTAGACAGAATGCAAAGAACATTATGACTCTGACAGCAGTACAGTAAACCGTGACATGCTTGCCAATCTTAATAGAAATATCAAGAACATAACAGGCAAGCATGCTCTAAATCTATAACTATGCATGTTGCCTCATTGCTTTGGCTTCATGACCTTGCCTCTCCTTGACACATCTCAACACTTAAATCAATGATGATAGACGTCAGGGTTTTGTGGATTCTCCTGGGATCACACATTTTATGCAATATTTTTGATTACCTAATTACAACTTAATTGTATATTAAAAAAAACATTTAAGGATATTTACTTTCCTATTTCTTCTATTTCATATTTTGGTCACCAGTGGCACATGTTGTATATCTGCTTCTTTACCAGCCATACTTGTACAAATTTTTATGCAGACTCTAATGAAGATACTTTCAACTTCATTTTCAACAATTTTTCCCCGAGACTCCATTTGTGTCAATTCACTCATTTATAGAAAGCAAGACAGTTGCTTGCAATTTAGGTGTAGGAGGAGATATACATGCTACTACCTTTGAGTGCCAGTATGGTCATTTAAATGAAGTACCTAAAATTTACAGAAGGAAGAAAATAATTTTTATTCAACCTCAGCTTTGCAACTTCTCTGGTTTCTTTCAGATATTTCTATGACTTGATTTCTAATCCTTATAGGGGGTTGTTATTTTTTTTACTGCTCTATATGAAGACTCCTTTACAAAACACTAGACAGATATCAAGTAGACTAACTAGTACTAATGCAGATGCCTAGGCTAAGAGATAGGAACAGATACAAATGGAACAGCTGAAGACAAAGTAATTAATTTTTTGTTGACTTTGATTTTTTGAATTCTGGCATACCATTTCCTTCCTTTTATTTTCTCAGCACAACGATTTAGTGTTATATACCTGAGGCAAAGGACAACAAACCATGTAGTTAATTGTCACCTTGTCAATTATGCATGAAACAAACAAAACAATTTAATTCAATTTGCAAGTTTATAGCAATTTAGGAAAGGTGTAAGGAATCTTTTCTATCGCTAAATGCTCTAGAAGGCTTGTGGTTTTTAATCTTTTTCTCTCATATAAATACGTACAAGCTATCATATTTTAGACAATTTTCAGAAAAAGAAAAAAAAAGAGATAAAGTTAACAGTTTGAAACACAGCATTCATGTGTGTTTTATGCATAGAAACTAAGGATTACAGACTTAAGTATCTCCTCACATTCTTCCTACATAAAAAGGAAGGAAAGCTACACAGCTGATAGCCTATTGAAGCAGGAAACCTGGAGAGAAAATGAGGCCATACAGTCGATAGCAAAACTTCTACAGATTTAAGAGGGTCCGAAAGCTAGTTTCAGAATATGTTGCCAGTTTGACAATGTCCTAATCTTACACTTTCACATATCAAAGCAAGGATTTAGAATGGTCTGGAAGTGAGAGAACCTTGATGCTGTAACACTTATTTTACATGCTTCAGTTCAGCATAATCAGAGAAAGTGGCAGATGCCAAATTGAATAGCCTGGATTTAGGATGCTCCTAGTATAGAGAAAACCCATTCTATGTCCCGAAAACACACGGGAAACCCACAGAAAATTTATACAATACTTGGCACAAAATGGACAATTTTACTTCCTGATCCTGCAAATTGTGCCTAACTTAATGCTTATGAATATTCCCATTCGAGTCAATTGGATTATTTACATTCGCTAAATTAAGCACATATATAACTGTTTTTCAGATAAAGGTCTTAATTACTTTTAAGGTATTGAACCATTTTTCTTCACACTTGACTCAATGAGAGCTATAGATCAAGTCTAGCTAGAAGTTACTAGCATTATCTGGGTTTACTTCTCCACCAAAAATGTTTCTGACTAGGATATAAAAAGAAAATATTTTCACATTCCCTCATGATTAATTAAAGTATTTCAAAACAGTCATTTTACATGTTCTTCAAATAATAAGTGTTCAGATGAGACAGTCTTTTTACATAAAATAGGAAATGGGTGACAGAAATAAATATCTCAGTAAAGATAGAAATCATTAATTCCTTGTTTATTCCCTCATGTTGCGTAAGTAAACAGGACCTTACTATTTATTAAGCAGTAACCTTTTTGCATCTGAGGAAGGTGCAAAGAGGATATTAAGATAAATGACCAGAAAAATTTACTGTTCAGATATTGATAGCCTGGGACAGAAGAAATGTTTACAGTAAGAATTTAAGATAATATTGGTTTTCCTAATGTAAATATAAATATAATAGGAAATAAAACCCCTTTGATATGCTCTCTATACTTCTTATGCATAGGTAAACAGAAAAGAAAAGCAACATTCTCCTATTGTCTGAGTGGAAAAGTGAACATTTCCACTATTAAAATTAGCATTGTAGCAGCATGAAAGCACAAAGTATTAAAGCCTACTAATTCTGAGATGAATTTGGTCAGTTCCCTTACGCAACTGAAAGTTCCAAATGACTGTTTTTCTGCATGTCTCTGTCCAAATCAGCATCCTCAAATGGATTTAATCACTGATGCAACTCCCAGCAGAGGCTGAGACAAAACAGGCACTTGCTTCCTATTATATTAAAAGGGTCGGTGTGATCCACACCCACTCTGTTCTTCCTGATCATTTCATTTTGTATCTCTTTTCTGTAAAGTGCCTTGAACATACCAGTTTCAGTTCAGATGGTTTTCAAAACTCCAGCAACTTTTACTCCTACTTATTACTCCTATAACTTATTTCTACAGCACATAAGATTAGTTAATAAATAAATGGCAAGCACTAAGTTTGAGGAAAAGATAATTAAAATGCTAATATTTTACTTTTCAAAGGCTATAAGTATTCTAATAATTCCTAAAAGAAAAAGCTCTGTACCTCTATATTTTTCTCACAGGTTCTATCAGCCCACATCCAGTTACTGACTCCTAATGTGGTAGAATAAATAAGAGTTCTGATAATGTTCAAGTCTGCCATCAGTGCAGGAGTGGGCACAAAGTCAGCTATGAACTTAACCCAATGTGTTGTGTCTTTAAAATGCCATACACCTCTGTGGGAGGACTGACTCCTCACCCATTGGTGATGCATGAATTAAAATGAAGCTGTGAAAGAAAATCTAACAAATTAAAGGTCTATGAAACTCAGTGAAACCCCTAGAAAATCATCTTGCAGAGTAGACCTTCCTAACAATACACTAACTATAAAATATATCATATAATTAAATTACAACATTTTCTGTGTTTTAGGAGCATGAATAAAAAAGTAACAGAGCTTGTAATTAATTAAATCATATCTATTTATTTCTTAAGTGTTCCTTGTATGCACAATAAAAACAACTGTCCCTGATGAATAAAATTGTTTTTGTCTTTGATGGCATCAGGTTATTTCCCATTTGGTTTCTGTTACCTAAATCCAGATCTAGACATAAGTGGCAGCTTTTTCCCCTCTTCTTTACCTAATGCATGTTTTTCAAGTCTGTTCTGAGACTGCAAGCAAAATATGGCCTTACTTCAAAATCAGAAAAGATAACCTCATCATAGGTGTATTTTTCACAATTAAACTCTACTGCTGAAATTAATAACTGGGGAAAAAAATGACAGTTCTTAACTTTTTTGTAAAAGCCTTGAGAGAACACATGGAACAAGTCTTCTCAGTGTCCATCTGCATGTCAGTTTGTTTATGGATAAAGAGAAGAAGAGTAACCTAATTCTTTCCAAAGCTTTTAAGTGCTAAACTAATCACTTAAAGTTTAAATAATAAAATATAATGCAATAGCCCATGAGCTGACCTATTTTGGCTCCAGTCATGCATAGGTATTAGGGATTTTGTTAGAGTTCACTGAGATATAATGACTATACTTTATAGCAAAGAAAGATTTAACCCAACATGCCTTTCATGATCTTAGCTAGACTTTCAGGTCTTATGCAAAGAAGAACATTAATCATAAAATATGAGAAACTAATACTTTAATTCCTGTTCCACCAATCCTATGGACACATGTCCCTTGGCGTATTAAATATATTTCCATCTGCTTCAGTCACATACATACACATTTTGTAAGTTGAGGTGTAATATGATCCTACCCTTGAAACTTTAGGTCTATTTACACTTGCAAAATTGATGCTGGATCAAGTTGATTTGGTCATGCTAAGCATAATTAAGGAGCTGGTATAAATAGCACAAGGATGCTCATTTACCTGGCTCTACCTTGTGCTTTGAAGAGATATGTTACAGTCTTAATTACAATGGCTCATTTCCCCCAGGGCCCTCTGCTTTTGACAAGAGTCTGAGAGGACAGAATTTTTTCTGCAATTTGGAATGCAACAAATGCATCAAACTCTTTCTTAAAACTTAATTGAGCTAAAATGGCCATCCTGCTACCCTTCACCAGTGGAAGTGTTGTGTGTAGGTAAGCAGCTGACTGGACAGTAGATACTCCCAACAGTGCGCATGGATGAACCTGTTCTTTCATCACCTCAGCAAAATGCAGAGTAGAAATATTCCCAAGCCTGTTATATAATTAGGTTTCAAGTATAATGACACACAAGAAATCCTGATAAAAAGGTAAATACTTGGTATATTTAAAAGGTAAGGGCATTTAACCATTGTTGTGAGCTATCAGGAGAGCATATACTTTACAATCTTTCCAAACGTGCTAGTGAGCAAGCACATGCAATACAGTAAAGAATCTTCTAAGTTTGGATTGCCTACACACTAAATCACAGTGGGCAACAATTTTTCTCTTAATTCTTTTTATCAAAAGAAAAAAAAAATTATAGTATTTCTTGTGACTTCAGAAAAAGCTTACAGGAAGTTCAGCGAGAATTCTGTTTTCGTACAAATGGAGATATTATTGAAAGAAGCAAATAGAGCAAAGAATTTTAATTGCCACATTTCTCCCACAAACAAGAAAGGTCTTTACTTAATACTCTGAATTTCTCTGGAAGCAGGATCATGTTTAGTGCTGGTTACTGCAGTACCCAAAAGTGTGTGCTCACAAGCAGGTTAATAGGCCCGTGGCACACTAAACTCTGCTCTCTGTTATTCTTTAAAGTAAGGATTTTCGTGCAAAAATCCTGAGGGCACTTTGGATTAGGAGCATGACCAAAATGTCCATGATATACTACCATCATCCACGTTCATGCTGTGGCAAGATTTCTTCCTGCTTTTTGCTATATTTTAAGTGCAGATTTCACCCTCCCAAAATTCAGGAGTTTATGTCTTCATTTTCTTCTCACGTGATTTTTTTTACAATAGCAACACAGATATCTAATGGAAAAATATTTTCAAAATTAAAGAAAAACACCAACCCAAAAGAAACTTCTAAAAACCAAACAAGCAAACCTCCAAACACACAAACCAAACAAACAAAACCAATAAAAATAAAAACAAACCCTGGAAAACCAAATATAGCATTACGTTTCCATGCACTGGGATCACTTGCAAACTGAAGAATAATCTCTTATCAGATGCTCTTACATTTCTCCTAAACACATGTGAGTGCACTATGGAACACATGGCATACACATACTAAGTCTCTTTATGGTTCAGATACAGAGGTATCACAATAATAACAAAACTTACTATCCCTGAAATAATATACTGTATAACTGACAGAGGAGGCTTAAATATGTCTGGATAAAAAAAAAAAAAAAAAGTAATATTCTAGGCTTAAAATACGATATTCTATACTACTTAGCAGGCAGCTAAAGAGGGTTTATAGAGAAGAATGATGGATGTAATTTTCTTTGGGGAAAAAAAGTTATAAGTAAAAGAACTGAATTTAATCTAATATCACTACTAAAGCTTGCCATAATCTTATGGAGCATTTGGACAGTACCTAGGGCCAAGAAGATGATCCTGAATTAGCATAGTATACAAATCAGCTTTTTGATTTTTATCAGATTATCTGCATTACTGGCTAATGCTGATGCATTCTGCAACATGCAATAAACACTTCTAAGCATCATATTTCCAAAGTGTAAAATATCTTCAAAACAGATCTTAATTGTTTTAGCAAGATAAAGTATGCTACTATTACATGAATAATATTATCAGAATCCCATTAAATCTCTTCATTTATTATCTCTAATGCTACTTAAAAGAGAAGTTAATAGAGTAATTCATTCTCATACCATGACCTTGGTCACTAGTACATGATGTTTCATATTCATTATGCTGAGCTAAGTGAGGGCTCTGTTATAATATCACTTAATTTATATTCTGAATAATGCTCTGGGGACAAGTTGCTCTTGTGCATTATGGTACTATCTAAATCACAATATTTGAAGACAAGTGGAGAGAGCAGATAACTATTAAACAACATGCTTGCTAACATAAACCTTTATTACAGGCTCAAAGCATGAAACCTCGGGAATTAAAAGTTAAACAGCACAGTATTTGCCATAGTAATGTTAAGGTTGTCTTAAAAAAAATTTCATGGTCAGTATGTTTTGTATATTGGCAGACTCTCCTGAAGAGTACTATTTATCATGCCATAGCCAAGCATGGGTAGAATCCTTCCCAAATCTTCATTGGCAAAGCCTAGCCATGTATGTATGTAGCTATGAAACAGCTAAAACTTCTCCCCCCACAACATTTTTTTCCCCTCACAATTTTAAAGACTAGTATATATACCTGATGTTTTTGTTTTCTGTTTACCTGATGTTTTTGATGTTTGGTTTTCTCTTCAAAGAAGAGTCTAATACAGTTATCCAATCAAGGAGAAACTATTACCTGTTTCCTAGTTTCCTGCTGCCAAAATATAGTTTCTTTGACTTCCGCTTTCAAGATTAATATAAAGTGATGAATTAAAGGCATAAGGAGAAAATAATTTTTACAATTTTATTCAGAATTTTAGAATGCAAAAATGCACAACCTGCAAAAGAATCAGCAGTTTTTGCATGAAAACTTTAATACCTGTAATCTTTAATGTCATGAAATGCTCAGACTACTTGACATACTAAAGTAAATTATTTTGATGGAAGCATCATAATAAGGCTACACATTTATTGTCATGCAACAGCTTCCAGAAATGGATCTGTCTCTCCAGTTAAGAAAATAAAAATCCCTACTACAAGCCTGGAAGCTCATCTTGGGAAATGAGAGTTAAACTGGCATATTATCTTTTTCATTTGTATTGCAATATCAACAGAGGACTCACAAGCCACACTACTTATAAGCACTATCTATTTTCTTCAATGGATCAGTATGCTGGTGCAGGAATTGATTAATTTGAACTAAAGCTAAGCAAATAAATTCAATATTATTTTTAAGAAAAGAGAGACTACAGTTCTATTCCCTATGACAATTTTACAGAAAATCATATTAATAAGTCTTTCTACCAACATGAGATGTAGATAAGTTTCCTGTTGAACACAGACCAAATCCAAGAACATAAAAGTTAAAACTTTGTAAAGCTGTTTTTCAAATAAGAACTGTATTTCTCACATCTCTACCAGCCTTTTGGAAGCCAGAGCTGCCTCTCCATCTTTTACCCACACAAAGTAAACGCAGCTTCAGAGTACAAGATTAACAATCCATAAGTTTTTCAGACATGACCAATAATAGGAAATTTATATCCCTCTTTCCCTTACTCCCATTGTAAAACAAAACAGCATAGGAATTTCCACCACTGCTTCAAAACCTCTAAATGCTTGCCGAAAGTTACAGTGGGTAAAAAAGTCACAGCACATAATGTCTGTGCAGACCTGGGCCTTGATAGTCATAGTCAAAAACGCAGAGTAATTTGTGATGGTTTAAGATGTTTTTGGCTCAGATGTCCTACCAGTTCTTCTACACCATCCCATGATGGCCCTCAGAGCTGTAGCACTGCAATATATCAAATCCTTCAATCCACAGTCTCACAGACACCGTAAGGCTCCCTAATCTACCAGTGAAGGCAGGTCTGTGCCAGTATACCAAATCATGGACACAGCTGTAGCTAAGGTACAGATCTCTGCTGTATGCCATAAAAATTACAGAGGCAGGAATATCTAGACCACGGTTTCATTTCCCAGAGGTCACAGAAGAGTTGTTCCACTATAATATGCTCAGAGACAGTAGGCACAGTCAGTAGAGTAGAGAGTCATGCGTTTCTACCTATTACTATGTACATACATCAGCCTGAGTGGTATCTCGTATCTCTATTTACCACACTATAGTGGTTATATGAATAGTACTGGGAACCTCACTGGAAGTATAATGAATGATTTTGGCAGCTCTGAAGTAAAAGGTAACAGAATATGTAGGATCTGTATGTCTCTTACTGATACATTATGATATATTACAATGCTGCTGACATGTCAAAAGACATGATTTAGTAGTCACTGGTTATTTCAATTTATTCTTTTTACGTTTTTAATTAGTAAATGAGTCCCTCATGGTCAAATGATTAATTACACAATAATTCACTGCAGTACCTTCTTTTCCTGTTTGAGTAGAGCACACAGTATATAGAGAAACTGTTTGGAATATAGACTGACATTATAAATTATAGCAATGTGTTCACACTGCTTTAGTTAAGGTTGTGTCAGCACTCCTGTTAAGAACTCCTGCTTTCAGTTTAGTTAAAATTAGTCAGAGAAGGTTAATTCTAGTTTGCACATTGGCATGCAGAAACTCATCTAGGGAACATATATAGAGACATAAGGAGAAGGTGAGAGAAAGTGAAATAAGCAGGCAGTGTAAAGGCTAAGGGGTAGGAAGGAGAGGGCTGGAAGTAAAGAAAAAAAAAACAGCTACCTTTTGTTGTATGTAATCATAAGTAACAACAATACCTCTTCATTTTTATGCCTTCTCATAAGCAGATCCTGAAAGATAATTGCAAACCTGTCACAGGTATGAAAGCCGTTTTGTAATGCTGCCCAAACCCACAGAGTGAGGAACAGAGATCAGTTTCCCTTCCAAGTCCTGGACACACTCTCCTTCTTGAGACACTGTAATTTTCCTTCGGGTAGATAGAAGATTCAATTTGAGAAGCTTTTAACATGGTGTATAGATAGGTATATATAATATATATATAGGTGTATATATATGTATAATATAGGTATATGGATAGTTTTCTAGTGCCTAATGATGGGGCTTTCACTTTGGGTTATGAGTATGCAAGCAGAAAGCAACAATTCACCATATCTAGCCAGTCTGGAGTGTAAGAGGTACCCCAAGGCTGGAAACTCCAGAGTTGTGGTTGTGTGACTCTAGCAGTAAGTCTTCTTTTACTTGGAGGTGTTTTAAGCTAATCTATTTTACTTTCAGTTGACAAAGGTTAGCAGGTGAGGAGGACACTGAGAATGTGACAGCTCCTGAAGAAATCTCCCATTTGAATAAAGTTTGTTGGAGGGATCAAGGCGTATGAGTACTTGGCTAATGTTTGTCAGGCAAAATAATCCAGTCTATCAGAAATGGTTTAATTTTGTGGGAAAAATAAACTGCTTTTATACCAAGAAATGCAGGAAGTGCTAAACTTCAATTGGCAGCACAGAGCTAAGGTGGAAATAGCAAGTATTCAGGGTTCACAACCTTCCTACATCTGCATGTTTAAAGACTATGAATAGTCCTTACATTCACTCAGTTATGTGCATATGTAAGACAATGCTAAAGAAAATGATTGTTCAAGCTTGTGCCAAATGATAACAATTGATCGGAATTACAGGGTTGGACAGTTTAGATTAGACAAATTAGATTTCTTGAATAGGATGTTCCTATCAGTAGTACAATACATGACACTAATAACTGAAAGATCACACCATTCATTGGACAAAATTATTTTGATATCAACCTTCTGGTCTCATATTAAATTGTGAGACAGGTTCCTACATCACTGTGCTTATAAAAGAAGGACAAGGTAAAAAAAGTTTCCTAAAGTTATCAAGTATCACACATTAGAGATAACACATTCAGTAAAATACATCTTTATGAATCATGAAGATGTGGTCTTTGGAAGAATAGAGAACTGAGAAACCCAGAACAATAATTTCATTGAAATCATGTACTTTGTCCATTCCTCCAGGCAATTACCTCTTTCTAGCCATTATACAGAGAATGGAGTCTTCCTGAACTTAAGTAGTCCTAAACTGGACCTTACTTGTGTATGTGATATGAAAAATACCTATGGTATCCAACTTGTTTAAAGTCACACTGATATAGAGCCACATCTTTGATGCCCTGGGATGCCCACTATTTTGTGGTTACCTTGAGACTGAAAAGGAAAAATATCTCATAGACCCAGCTGGTTCCTTCTTGCTATGTTATTGCCACCAAATAAATGGAACAAATTCTCTCAGCTCTTCCTGTCCTGAGCTTACCTGTACTTTCAGAGCCTCAAATTAAAGGTATACATTAAAAGAATGACAGAATTGGGTTTGAAAAGAGCATGGGAAGTTTGGAGCCTGGAGACAAAATAGAAAGAAAAGTCAAATGAAAAATATCGATGAGGATGTAGAAGGCAGGGCAATAAAGTAGACTTTCAAGAACAAAGGGTGGTAAGACTCAGTGCAACTTCAGGGGATGAAAGCTGAAAAATGAATGGAGTAGTTTTATGCAACTCTTGAACCTTATTTAATCTACAAAGGATCTGTCAGATCAAATTTATAGTCATAAATGTGGATTTATAGAAATTATATATGATCAAAATAAATCATGAAATAATTTAATTTATTATTATCTTACTTTTGTGATGGTTATATATTCTAAAGAGCAATTGGAGTTTTGGCCAGCAATCTTAGCTTTATTTATAGATTGAAATAAATAAACTTACTTACGTGAAGAAGTTTTATGATCCCAAAAAATAATAGGAAATGTTACCTTAGGGAAACTGTGCATGCAAGCACATATAAATGGAAATGGTACATGCGAGCCCACTCCATCAACAAGACATGTTCTAACTGTGGGAGAGGTCTTCTCTGCTGCTCAGGGACAGTTGCATCAGTCACCAAGTCAGGCGCCTTCCCTTGTGAAACAGAGAAAGGTCTGCAAAACTAGCAGTCAGTCTCGAATTTTACTTTTCAAAAATAAGACTCCTAGACCAGAGGCCTGCATTCGGAGATTGTTAATAACATTTAAGTGCACCGCAGAAAGCTTACAAAGTTTCATCATACTAAGAAGCTTGTTTTCAGTATTGCTGATGACACATCAGAGCATTCTTCAACACTTTCTTGCTTAGTCAAAGCAAATTGCAGGCAAGCCACTGTCAGACTAACAAGCTTTGCTCAAAGTCTTCCAAGATGTTCACAT
>NW_026086604.1:92418824-92451324 GCF_022539395.1 Myiozetetes cayanensis | reverse complement strand
GCATTTCTGATATTCAGAAAAACACTGTCCCTGCACCCTGCCTATGTAAACAAGATAAAGGATGGTGCAAAATATTTGGAATTGTCCTGTCCAAATGTGGAACTGTAAGATGCCAAGAAACCATATTTAACTCCCTACAGGACAACCACACAGTACTACTCTAACCATACACAACTAATCTAAACTGCCACACACCTCCAGCAAGACAGAAGAGACACTTTGTGGTGATTAGCGTTCAAGAAGCAGCAGAGGCAGGCTGTCCATTTCAAGAGAGTATGAAGAAAGGAAATAAATACATCAGCTCTCTTCCTGACTGTCAAATTATGAAAATCAGTCTTGGAATGTTCCCATACAACCTTGCTATGAAACAGGGGCAAATTTAATCCTTCATACTCAGTAGCTTGGCTGTAGTCCAGGAAGGTCCTCAGCATGAAGGCTGAAGTGATGCCAAACCATGAATATCTAGGAGAGCACAAATATTAGATTGAAGGATCTGTTAATACAGAACTGACTAATGCTAGCATTAGGTAAAATTTATCTGCTATTTTACCAGGGAATTGGAGTGTAATGGACTGCAACTATTTAAAAGAAAATCCTGAAGACATACCCAGTTAAACGTACAGCTAGGACAGATACATAGTTCACATGCCTGTAGATTTCCAGGCACACTGTGTACATGCCATAAGTGAACTATTTGAAACAATAGTGGCCACACGAGCAACGAGAAGTAAAACAATAGCAAACCCCAGTTTTCCTTACACTCCAGTTTTGCTTTCTGTCAAGAATTCACATACAAGTTCTGGCATGTGCAGCCCACATTCATGCACAATGTGTGCAGGTGAACTGATGTGCTCTTGCACATGGGCATAGACAGAACCCCTTTGTTCCAAACTGAGTAGCCAGCCCACATCATATGCATCAATATTCAGCTGGCTGTGGGCCAAGACTTTAAAAGTGTCATTTCAGGGGATTTATTCTTTAGATCTTATCTGGTGTGTTGGTGGTTTTTGGTTGGATTTTTGAGGTTTGGTTTTTTATGGTTATTTTTGGTTTGCTTTGGGTTTCCTGGAGGTGGGGAGGGAAGAAAGGGGAGTTTGCATGAGTTTTTGAGTCTGTAAACATTATTTTCTCTTCCTATCTTTTGCTTCCATGCTATTATCTGAGTCCAAGCACAAAGCAAAGTCCTTCTCTCAGCACTCTTCAGAGACAAACCACTGATCTCAAACTCACAAGCAGAAGAAATGGTGAGAGATCTTCCAAACATAACGTGTTAAGTCTTCTTTCTTGTTTACTTCTTTCTCCTTTATATGTAGACACCATGCAACACAGAATCCTCACAGTAGAGTGAAGAGATTAGTATTATACTGGAGAGTTTTCTGAAGAAGGAGAGATACAAGGAAAAGCTGCACACTTCTACACTGTGTGACACGTACATTAATCACATATGATGTGAAGATTTGTATTTTCCAACACAGGCAGCTAAAACACAGGAGTTGCTGCAGGTTTATGGTAGCTTCAAATAGAGGATGTGCGGGAGGAAAAAGTAAATGAACATAGCACATGTTTTAGAGGTTCCTGAACAGAATGAGAAGGGTTCATTTACCACTACTGTCCCCCAACTCAACATCAGAATTACCTCAGGTTTTGCTGCCAAGTCAGTAACGCCATTAATACACAAATCATATCTAAAATGGTTTTCCGTAGCTCTTCCCCATGTCCAGGAAACATGCTGGGGAGTCACTCAGGAGCTAAAGGTAGTAGGGTTAAACAATAAAACCAGAACATATCATGATAGAATCAAAGAATAAATAAAAATCCCGAAAAAACAGGATAACTGTAAACTAAAAATTGTGGCAGACAAGTACAGAATGCAAAGTCACTTTAAATTATTTTAAAAATATATTTTCCTGTGACCCGGAAGTCTGAACTTAGTTCAGTTTTGAGCTTTGTAGGGAACATGCTGCCTCTGACAGTTCAGTTCGTCCCATCCCCAGAAGTAAACACTACATGCAATGCATTAACCAACAATAACATTACTGGCCAAATGCACTGGGTGACTGCTAGTTTGTAAATTAACATGAAATCTTTGTTAAGGATTAACTGCTTGGTATTTGGGTAATTTTTCTCCTTAATAAGTATCTCAATAGACCTAAAACATTGATGAGCCCTATTATAAGTATTGTTGCTATTATTGTATTATACCTATACTATTATAGGTATTGTTGCTACATTTGCAAAATAGCATAACAAATAGCATATTCCATAACAAACCAAAGGAAGAGTTATAACCATTCTGTCATAAGCTACCACTATGAAAAAAACCAGCCAAACAAACCCTTTTGTCTCTTGCAAAACAAAGTGTTTGGTTTTACTTTTACCTGACCAAAACACTTTATCTTTCAGAGAGCAACTATAAGATACCAATAGATACTATGATTTCTATGTTATAAGTGCAACTTCATTGCTAAAGCAGTCATTTCTTACACCACTAAAACATAAATCTTGCTGGGACCAAAACAGAACAAGTCTGCCATAACGTCATGCATGACAAATTAGTTCCTGATTTGGAAATTTCATTGAGATTAGGTTTAAATATCCAGTCTCATGACCAGTAGACCAACTTGCCAGCAGCTTTTTGCAAAGAACTTCATTCCATGAAAATTGGGTAGCACTACTCCATGGTTTTTACAAATGTACATACAGAAACAAAGCATGGTGGAAGAAAAGGGTTAGATTGTGAGCAAGATCTAACTGACTGCGCTTAATTGGGTAAATGTTACACTTTGAAACCCATTGTATTTTTTAAATCATTGTATTGTAATCCCATCATTATAATATTAAGAGCAGGCACCTAGGGGCTAAAATTAAGAAGTTAAGAGTTTGGTTTATGATGATGTGGTTGAATTGGTGCGTTATAATTGGTGCATTATTTCTTCTGAAAGCAGTGAGCTGTTAAACACAGTAGCCAGGGGTATGTAGGAGTAATTCTTGTTCCCTGCTGTCAGAGATCATGGTCTTAAGCTTATTTTTTCCTTAATGCAAAATTGACAGATTTAGTGTTTCTCAAGGCAAGCTGTTTTTCCTGGCTTTATATGGAGCACACAACTTGCTTTCTTGAAATACAAGGCAGTGTGTTGTATGGAAACTATATGCAAGAGTGTTTACAGCTAAGAACCTCTTCGTGTTGTCATCCTCATATCTGCTGACATCACATCAACCTTTAGACCCTTTGTAAGATATTTATAATAACAGCAGGCTAAGGTCTGATTACCATGTTCCTAATATTGTCAGCCAACATCTGGGAAATTAACATTGCAAACAATATTGTGATACAACATTTATAAGGGAACTTTTCCATAGCAGAGATCATTTAAGCATGCAGAACCTTGTCTTAGTCTACACCTTGTATGACGGCATTAGAATAACTACGAAGGACAACTTGGCATGTTGACACCTAGGTCTGAGATGTTCTGTCAGCTATCATAGCTACCGATGAACAGGTATTTCTCTAAGACTTTTCAAAACTATGGACTATGACTAGATTGGCATTCCCATATGATCATCAGGTCACTGAGTCTAGTGGATCTTCCTATACAGTGCCCCAAACACGTAAAAAGGCACAGCTAAACTCTGAACATTTGCAGTGCAACCAATAACATGAGAAAGTGAGATACTTAATTTAGAAATGTGTCTACACGTTTTTTGAGCCAAGCAAAATAGATATGTGACAAAACTAATGCAAAAATAAGGAAATAGGAATTTTATCCTAGATTTTAAGAGTCAGAATCCAATGTATAAAATTTAAAAAAAAAAAGTGACAAACATTTGCATAAAAAATTAATTCAGAACAACTCAGTCATCAGGTTGGAATCATATTTCAGATGATTTGGCAGGATCAAGCTCTAAACTACAAGTAGTGAAACAGGTCAGATGATCCAAGGATGTTAAAATGCACTTCAATGGCAGCTTGAGAGAACAGATCTGCAAATATATTTTACAGATGAAAGAGGCCAGAGACAGAGACAGAGCTCTGGATCATAAAGCATTTTAATCATTTAAGATACTTACTGATTTAGATAACAACACATCTAAAAGTAAGAGCCTAAAGAAAGAGGAGTATTCTCTTCATTGCATATTGAAGGCAATTAAAGGGAAATTAAATACTCAATTTTGGAAAAAAAAGCCGACACTGGTTAATTGAAGTTGGTCCCTGAATATTTTTAAAAAATATATTAGTGAAGCTAGGATTTGGGGGGTTTTAAGACAAAACTTGAAAAAACATAGATATTCTTAATAGATTTTTATACAAACACTTAATATGCACTAAATGAAAGACTCATGAGAGAAAAAAGATTTATAATATATTCCAAATGTTCCTCCTATCAACACCCACACTAGGACACTCCTTGTCCAGAATCCCAAGTAATTTGTAGAAATGCTTAAAGACAAGGAAAATATAATATAAAACCAATATAAAATATGCCAAATTTAATTCTATAATAGATATACCTGAATAAAGAGACAAATCTAAGCCTGAAAAGGACTTGAGTTCCTTTCAAAGCTTTTAAAATAATACAATTTTTCCTCCAGACCTTTGCAAGCCTTTACATTAAAATGCCTTCCAGTTTTGTGTAGTTTTAGCACATCCTTATATTTTATCCTAAATATTAAGAAAAATATGAACTAATCTTTGGCTAATGACTGATCCTTGAGGAGCCTCTCTAGTAACTGCTGGATAATTTTTCTCATTAATTGCAGAACTTAATTTCCTTTCCTACATAAAGATTGTTCTCACACAGTGTGATTTACTATAATCTTTCCTTTTAGAACACCTCTATTGTACGGTATTTGTGCTAATACTAATCTTCAGAGTTGTAAGGGTTTCATGAGGCCATGTAAAGATGAAAGGAAGTTTATATTGAAGATTATTTTGTTGGAAATCTTTTACAAGACCTCCGTGTCTATCCTTAGATTTTTTTTTTTAAAGTAAAATTTACCTAATAGGGTTTTGCCTAAAAGTGGAAGACCAAGAGGTCATATTCAGTCTTCACTTTTGATATGTCTATTTTTCATTCACAGCTTCCATGACCTGCATAAAGTAACTTAACAATAGCTATGTTAGACATATAGGCCCATGTGAAGTTCACACTCTGTGTTGTCAAACATCCAGAAATGCTGGACAAATGGCCAAAGTCTGAGCAGAAAAAGGCTGTTTTACATACCATCTATGTTTGACAAGCACAGACCTCAGTTAGACCCATCTCGAAACCACCTATACGAAGAATCCAAACACAGAAGGTCCACTTTGTTCCAAAGAGATAACACATACCACCGCATGTTTGCACAGGTTCTTCCGAGTGCCACCCTTTGCGTCTCAAAAAGAGGTTGAAAACTGCCTCCCAGGATGTCTCAAGAGCCAGAGGGCAGTGACAGAAATGAGCGCAACAGATAACATATAGACATATGCGCTTCTGTAGTCTTTGGCCTCTTGAAGTACTTCTCAAAAGCAGGAAAGGAAAAACTCTGCAGGCTGTTGGGAGACATTTGTATGCCACAGGCCCACATTTTACTCCTCCTTCTCATTCATAGCTTCAGTTCTCTCACCAAGGGATGTCTCACCAGCACTAAAACTTTGATGAAGATTAAACGCTATGTTAAAATGACTTTGCTGGCAGCCAGTTCTAGATGGGATGACTCTTCTATTAGCTGAAGTGCTGGGTGTAAATAATTACATTTTAGTCATTTTTTGCAAAGAGATTCAACCTTAACATATTTAGCTATGGGGCAGAGATCTGACAAATACACCATTCAGCTAAATGATTGCATTTTTATTTTTAAACGTTTTCTTCGGATGTTACTAAATATTCTTTTTCACAGCTTTAAAGTCACTTGCTACTTAAAAAAAGTCTGATTTATCCTTCCTTCAGAACTGCAAAATATGTATTGAACCATTATCCCCAGTGTTTCTTGCTTCTGTTTACTAATGAAACCTCTTGACAGTCTTGATTAGAAAGTGTCACTTAGAACTCTTTGATTTGGTAATATAGCAATGACACATTTGACATGTTATAAAATGTCAGAATACAAACTGAAATAATGTTGCTTTTTTTCTATGAAAAAAAGATCAAACTTTACCATATGAACTAAAGTTAATTTCACCTCATAAATTACAGAATTATAAAATCCTTTTAGTTTTAAAAAGGTTAGGTTAAAAGAAAAAACTGTGGAAGAAATCTCGCAGTCTTTGTCATCTTATATTTGTCCTTTATATCATGTCTTCAGCCTGATATTCTTACCAATAAGTTTAATTTTCTTTGTGATTACTTTTACTATACTTCTCTTTTATTTATATTTCTGCTTATTTATTTTATATTTGCTTTAATGTAATGATTTTCATTACTCATGGAAATTAACTGCATTATAATTCCCAGACATGTAACTGAGATCCTGTCTTAGCAGTTTTGCACTTCTTTTAGTTATATATCAGGGTGTTTTCCCCCCTTTTTCTTTTAAATGCAATTATAGGTAGTGGAGTTAGTGAAAAAGTAACTTAGAACATGAAAGCTTAGACCTTGTCAACACTCAGAGAGATTTGTTTGTGTAAACACATTAAAATATATCCTGGTGACTACTCCCAAAGGAGAAACACTAAAAAAAATGCAATTTACCAAAAGAGACCAAAAAATCAACAACTAAAAAAACCCACTACTTCTTCACATAAGGACAGTACAAATAAATCCTAGTTTAAAGAAGTTACTTGGGTGGTGATAGTTCATTCCCTCAAGTAACAACTTTTTCACCACTTTTTAAAAACATTTTCAAAGATTGTATAGTAAAGGAGACTGTTCATATCTATCTCCCTGACAAAAATGAATAATTACTCTTCTTATCACAAACTCTTATCTAATGGCCACCTAAAATTTCAACAGTTGCTTACATCGTTATTTTTATTATCTACACTTCCTAGGTTATTTGTAAATTTAATTATGATAACACTTCCTCCCCTCACAGAGATGTTGCACAAATAGGCACATTACAGATGGTAGGATATATGTGTTATTACAAGGGAATGTACACATTGGTTCAAGTTCCGTAGTGAAATTTATCAGAAAAATAAAAAAGGAAAACTGAGAGATTCAGAGTTTCATAGGAACTGTAAGCATGTTCATAACACCTTCGTTTCTTTAATTAAATTTTCAAGGCTTTCAAGTTCAAGCTTTCAACCAGAAAAGAATGTTTGCACATCTGTAGCAATTTCTAGGTAATATTTGATTACAAGTGTTAGTTACCACTACCACACGTACTCTAAACAGTCATTTAGAGTAGAAGAAGAAGTTGCTTGCTCAATAAACTAAACCTTACGTCATGTTTTCTGTTTCTACAAAATACAGTCTTGGAAAGAAAATGGGATTTTCCCTGGACTGGCTTCCACATCTAAGTTTCCATGTGCATCTTGCTTAGACATTAAGGAAAACCTTTGGAAGGAAAGTAATGGCCATTAACGTTAAGCACCCCATTATGCCAATAACTCAATCCACCAGTCTCAGGTTCTACATGATGTATTTAAGTAAATGAAAAATACAACCAACCTGACCTGTCCACTTTTCCACTGCCTTTATACACATTGCTCACAGCACTGAACCAGGAAAAAAAAGCATGTGATCTCACGGCAAACTGGATGGAGAGCTGGATTCATATGACTAAGAAACATTTCCATTTTCTGCACTCTTTTTTGTCCCTAAATCAGTTTTCAAGTGTGTCAGTCCATTGCTCAACCTGCTGAATCTTTGGAGCAATACAGAAGACAGGGTGGTGTTGACATGAGGACAACCACTAGAAGTCAATACCTGTCTGAGGGAACAATCCTCCAGTTTTGGCTTTAGATTTTGGCTTGTCACAGACTCATGCTATAAGGACCCTTTAAAAGAACAGAAAAAAGAAATTATAATGTGCCATATTATATTCAAACTATATCACTACTATGCTCTCCACTTTCCTTTTAAATTCTCTTTATATCCTTTTTCATATAACTCAACAGAGTCTGCAGACTTCATAAATACAAAAATAATGAATATTTTTTCATTCACAACAGTCCTGAAAGAACATCACTGTATCCACAGCAATGGAGACATTAAGCTGTGCTTTACACAAAAGAAACTGGAATTAAAATCCTGACTGAAGTAGCAAAGAGAAATTTCTACTTTTCATAGAACAATCTACGTGCTAATTTCCTGTATAAAAATGAATATTTTATAGAACTATTTTTATCTTGTTTTCTTGACAGGAAAAGGTATTTTAGTTTGATATGATCTAAAATTATTTATTTCAAACCAATGAACTTTAAAATTTCCCTCCTGCCTAGAGAATTGCAATTTAAAGCCTATTCTCCCATGCTGAGGAGACTTCCATGAAGGTCTTGCCATTGATTTAGTGTCTGTGTATGAGAGCAGAGTCACTCTGCTCCTATCCCCTGGCACCAGGTTGTGACTGAGGATATCCAGTGCTCCTCTCTGCTTGGTCCAACAGCATCACAAGAGGGGAGGATTTCACTGAAGTGACTGCAGAGATAACATTTACCACTTTTAAATGCAGTCCAGAGGCATTTTGGGGTGAGACTGGTGAGAACATGAGGAAACCTTAAACCTGTTTTTGTCAATGCACTAAGTGACCCAGGTGTCAGCACTGTGGCCAAGAGTTAGTGTTAGAGAGCCAGAGCACCAGCTCCACACACAGGTCTACCTAGCCTGAGGGCTGCATGCACATTTACCAAATTAAGAAGGCATTTTCATACTCCAAAGAGAAGAAAAACAATTTTTTTAAAATTGATAGGGAAATTCTTGCCAACTGATTTGTAAGAGCAAAGGGAAAGGGCATAATACGCTATGATGCCTGGATTTCTAACTATAATCTCATTTATGCATATTATAATGTGGCCCATTTTGATTGTTAATGGGAACCAATTTATTTCGTGTTTTGAACATGGCGTCCACACAGTTTTGCAAAAATCTTCTAATTGATCACCATGCCTGAGGTACTTGCCTGCACATGACAGCCACCCAGGTAAAAGCTCAAATGCCTATAAAGTGGCAGAATAAGAAAGCAAGTGAGAGTGTTCCTCGCGTGCCCTCTATTTGCGAGTGAAGACAGATCATCCACTGGGTCTTATCGATTGGTCCCTGCCATAGGGACTCCAGGGTCCTCAGCAGTGTTTATGATATTTTACGCCACATTAACTGTTGAGATGATATGCTATGACAGATCTTTAAAAAAGTGTACCCCTGAGCTCTAAATTGTTCCAATTACGCCTTTAGCATAACAGTTGCCTACCAAGGGGCACCACCGCTCAGTGCCTTAGGAAAAGAAGCAGAGGAGAGGAGCCAATAATCTTCACATATGCTGACCTCCCTCTACCCTCACCCAGCAGAAGCCTGTCATTGCTTTTGTTCACTGTAGCTTTTCATAATCCTTAACATATGGCCTTTGTTTTGATAGGCATGAAATTACATCAAGGTCATTTTTAATAACTGTCAATAGCCCCAGAACAGCGGTCAGCTTTATTGACACCTTAGTTGAAGGGCTCAGAGAGCTGTAAGTAGTGCACAGACCCTGCTCAAGAAAGCTGATCCACTGGGAAACAGATTATTATTGATATTAGTAAATTAGTATTGATAGAAATTTGATGAGTATCGTGCATCTGGATCCCTCCACAATACACTAATGTCAACCAAAGCCCACAGCTCCCTCCATTTCAGACAGGCAATTTATTTGCATTCTCTACATCTCTTTGTTAGAGGGTGGGAAAAGGGAATAGCAGGGGGAAGAGGAAAGCACGCATGACAACAGAAACTTACCCTTGCAGGCACATATGAAGTAGCTTCTGGAACACAGAAGCTTCTATGGAAGTATCCATTTTCTCTTAAGCGAAGAGCAAAATTCCCTCCCATGCACATTCGTTCATCCTCTCATTGCCCCATTTTGGTCACTTCCCTGTTTCTTCCCACTTTTTGAGCTCTATTTCTGCACCTGCTAGGCTTGGCCTAACCAGAGGTAAACATAAAGTGTTGCATCTTATACAGACATTAAGCATTTTGGAGATTTTTGTAACAATGTCTAGTACTGTCTATATCCTCCTATGTCTATCTGTGTCATGTAACACCAGCACACAAATAGTGCAAAGCACTGTGCTTTGGTTCTGTTCATTGTGCTTTCATTAGGAAAGATAGGAGAGTGAAGTTCATCACTGATTTCTGTCATTTTTCCACAGTGACCATATGCCAGTGGTTGCTGGCAGGTTGATTTTAATGAACAAATATTTAGAGGCCCTGAAAAAAGGAATGAAATAGAAACTCTGACAGACTTAAACCTGAGTTACCTAAAATGCATTCTAACTCTGCGTTAAGAGAGGATGGTTTCAATCTTCTCCATGTAAAACACAAGATGGTAAGCATTTGAAACCAAATATAAGTCGTACAAGTTTACTTTTTCCCTAATCTCATACTATTGCATTTAAATATATAATAAATCAATTATCAGTCTGGTTTTTACTCTTATCTTTATTAAGTGGTTATTATTCAAAACTATGCACAGCAATTGAGGATCCTACCCAAAAACTCTATCTGCTAGACAACTTCCTTGTAACATATTTGCTTACTTCCAAGGCATTGTTTCAGTCCTCTTATGACTAGTAACCCACACAGAGTTAGGATATGAGCCCTTACCCTGTCACATAAAGCAGTTTTCACATCAAAACAAGCTATTTTCTTTTTCCTAAATGGAAGTAGATTGATATCTACTATACCAATACACAGTAAAATGATATAAATATAAACATTACTTATTCTGCTGATTAAGATTTCCCTTCATATTAGATACTGAAAATTTATAAATCACATTAATATCATAAAATCAGATGTATCACTAAACAGCCTAGTCCTAAGAGAACCCTGTTGCCAGGCACTGCAGTGGAATAAAAAGGAAGAAAAATACATTTTTTGAGAACAAGATTCAGTTCATTCTGTTCTTTATATACCCAATAGCTGCTGCTACTCGAAACACACCAGAAAGTTTAAAACAACTAATGGAATTCAGAAACCATGTAAAGCCTAAAGTAACAATGCATACTTTTGATACTGAACAAAACCAAAAAATGCAGTACTGCAGATAATTATTTCTTTCTTTAAAAGAGTAAATACAACTAGAATTTTCCACATTTCCTTTTCACAATTTCTTTAAGAAATCCCTCACTTACCAACCCTGCTGGGAATTTTACTCATCAACCACCTTCAGTAAGGAAAAAGGTGCCATCTCACTGTTTGGCAAGTCTTCCCAACAACATTAGTACATTCAGAAATCAGCAATATTCAGATCTCATTAACCTCATCATGACTTTAATGTAATAACATTGCACCTTGAAGACCAGCATCAGCAGAGTAAAAGAGAGGCAGATAAAAGTCTCAGTTCTCATGACCACTCTTGACCTGACTAAACCCAAGTTTTACTAGGTTCCCTACTAAATTCAGCCCAAATTATTCTTCTCCTACCAGATTGTTCAGTAGATGTATATGAAATATCTTAAGCTCAGCTAAATCTAGTGCCTAGATGGAGAAAGATAGAAAAAGACACTTCTCAGTGATACCCAGTGAATGTACAAGGGGAAAATACCCTACAGTAATCTTACTGAGAGTTATCAAGCAACAGAACCCATCTCCCAGAGAGGTTGTGGAGTGTCCAGCCTTGGATATATTAAAAAGTCAGCTGAATATGGTCAAGCAATCTGTAGTAGTCAGCCCTACTTTCAGCAGGATATATTGCACTAAATGGTCTCCAGAGGTCACTTCACACCTCAGCTATTCTGTAGCTCCCCAAAATTACCTTCCTCCTCATACAGTGGCCTTTCCATCCTACCCTGAAGTTAATATCCAAGATAAATTTTATGTCCAAGTGTCTAAAAAGTGTTAAACAGCTGCTCTCACTGCTCCTCCCAAGAGAAAGTTCCCAGACTTCACAGAGTAAAACTAATCCAGATCCAAAACTCTTCGAAAATAGAATCACAGGTAGTCAGGGTAACAAGATACCATTAAGACAAAATGTTAATTTTAGTAACATACAATTGTGTCATTGACTGGCTCACATGCATTTTGATGTATACAGGGAAAAAACCCCATGGTGACAGTTAGATGCTTGTCTCCTTCCTTCTCTACATATATATAAACAGAGTGAAGGTGAATTTGCATAAGGAAACCAAATGCATCCATATGCAATCCAAACACTGTGCAGGACCAAATGGAAGGTCAGTTTTTCCCAAGAACACTCATTACATCACCAAGATTTGTTTCCTTATTCTGGAACAATGGACTCAACACTACTGCATGATCTGTGTGTCCACATGTGAGTAGGAAGCAAGTAGAAAAGCACAGCTTATTGTTTTGTTATGTTTCTAAATCAAAATAATTATATCATGAAGATTTTAAGTCAAACTTTTTTGAGTCAGTTATCTGTGTAAAGTCTTGAGTGTTAAAGAGGATGAAAAAAGTTTAGGAGTGTGGGGTGTTTTCTGAGGTGTGTGTGCAGAATGTTTTGGAAGGCTTTTTTCCTCATTATTTCAGCTGAAGTAATACACTTTTTTAGAAGTAAAAATAACTCTAAAAAATATGTCTTCATGTAGATATGACAATTCAGTACATTTTGTAGTATGTCAAAGGTTATATATTCACCTTCAGAAAAGAATTAAACACTTTACAAGCAGCCATTTGATGTGAATTAGCTCAGGAATCAGCTACAGTCAATTTGGGTGCACAGCCTGTTAAGCATACAAGACACTAAGTTTCACATCTCCTGGAAGACAAACACTTATTTACATGCAGCATGCTACTGTCTTTCTTAATTGTATGCTATTTAGTGACAAAGATAACTACATTTTCTACTTTGCTTCTTTCTGTATCTCTGTCTTGCTTTACTAAGCTCTTAATGTCTATCATAAATTAGTTGCATATGTCTGAAAACTATATTCATGCTATTAAAAAAGATGACCTTCCAGACGGCAGGAAACAAATGCTGCTAGCATACTCTCTGACTACAGAGGCATATATTTTAGGCAGTCTTTAATTTTAATTTTTTTTTTTTATATTACCTGTGTTTCGGCTTGTAAAAGCATTCTGGGTTTGATATAATTATGCAAGTAGGCAGCACTAATTTGTTGCTGGTCTAACTAAACTAGGTTCTGTCTAGAAACAGGACTGGAAACAAGGTGACTTTCCTGGCAGGTGAACACCCACACCACCAGGCTTAACAATCACCTTCACTCAGTTACTCTAACAATCTTTTGCCAAAGATTACAGGAGCATTTATATAAAAATAGGAGCTGCAGATAAGAAAACTAAGAGGTCATTATCTTGCAGCACCTTTACAGTACTGGGATGAGTAGAAACTGATTAATTCTTGGCCAGGGAAGGTGAATTCCACTCCTGGAAAGGAGAGTTATTTGGCCCAGCAACTTGTCTTCAGTGTTGTCTGCCTCACAGAAAGTGAATGCTTTAATTTATAGGTTAAAAGGGCAACAGTAGCTTCTCTAAATCAGCCATACTGTGAACATCATCTAATTTCCCCATAAAGTTTAACCTGAAAACTAAACTGGAAAAAATTCTGTACAGAACTGTCTCAGAATTTCAAAAGCAACAATTATTGCTCTTCAATATGAAATTGCAAATTCAATTCTGCAAATACTTTCTTGGTTTTTTTCTTTTAAAGAAATAAACTAACTAGGGAAAAAAAACGATTGCCTGGGTTGAGACTTGAGACCTGCCAACTTCATATTAAAATTCCACCTATAGCTTATTGCTGGGCTGTGGCCATTTGATAATATGCCAAGTGACTTCTCAGCAAGCACTTTCAAAATATTGGAAATCCAGCGTGCTGGGACCATAGGCAAGACACAGAAATATTTATGAAGTGGTGCCACCCAGCAAGAAAGTAAAACCTCTGCTTGTGAATCACAACTGAACAAACATCCATGGGGAAGACAGGACACAAATAGGCCAGCAGCTGTAGATTAAAGATCTACATGGCATAGGCTGAACTGCTATTTGTTATGCCCTCACTGAATTCACTTTCCAGATATAAGCAATGATTAGCCATTTTTATGGGGGCAGGGAGGGGAGGGGGGAGATGTGAAAATCCTATAATATGCAACGCTTGGGGATCTGTAGAAAATCTGCAAACAAAATAAGCAGACAACTTGCTTCGCCTTTGAAGAATGTAACACTCGAGTGAGAAAATTAATCTGAAAAGAAGAAAAAAAGTCTGTGAGCAGGAAACATTTCAATGGAACCCAAACCTAAGAGGCAAGATGGAAATTAAATGTACTCATAAGCCTTGAAAAGACGGCCTCGTAGCCTGAGACTAGCTCAGTTGGTTAGAGCATGGTGCTGACAATGCCAAGGTTCCAGGTTCTATCCCAGTATGGGCTATTTACTTAAGTGTTGGACTTGATGATCCTTGTGGGTCTCTTCCAGTTCAGGTTATTCTGCAACTCAAAACACTAATTGAGTCAGAAAGGTCCCAAATACAGCCCTATAGACCTATTGAACAATATGAAGTTCACTCCTCCCACTGGCTGATCTGCAGCAATGGTTGAAAAGGAAAAGTCTGCAATGGTGGTAAAAAAAATCCCACAGGAAAAAGAAAACTGGCAAAAGAACGAAACCTTCTCCAAGTGTACAGCCAGAAGTGAAAACAAAGTTTGCAAACAAAACTGTGCGTGAAAAATAGGAACACATCACTACCTAATCACAACCCACCCTCTGCTGCCAGTTCAGCTGATCTCTTGATAATATCTGTTCACATGCCCATTCCTCTTCTGCATGTGAACAAATGATCTAAGTAAAGCCCTTATAAAAAGAGAAATTGGAATAGAAGACTAGAAGGTATGAACGAGTCCGAATTACTAAGGATGTTTTCCTTCTTTTCATGCTCTCTACATTCAAAGAATACTTCTCAAATGACTACCAATATGGACATAGGATATAGCAATGGGAGAAATTAATGTAGTTACATTCAGATTTTCCAGAAGACTGTTTCCAGAAGATGATTTCCTTCAGTCTGTAATCTCAGATTGCAATATATTTTCTAGCAATTTGGTAGTAAAGTAGGTATCTAATGAAGTGCATTAATTGAAAGGAAAAAGTGTCACAATTTTTTAAAAAGTGGTAGGAAGGGAAGTGCATCAGTTTGGGAGAATTTCATCCCTGGATATTAAGTATAAATGTAGACATAGATTAAAATGTATCTGAATTTCTTTTTTATGCAAATGTTATTCAAATTTTAAAAAATGAACTAATACTGTGTCCTGTGATGTCTGGGAACTCATTGCAAAACAGAGGTTTATATAAAAATCAAGAAAAGCAAACAAACCACAAAACAATGTTAAAAGTAAGTATCTGGGTCAAATTTCAACAAAACCTTGGCAATGCACACAGGATCAAAAATATTGTATCACATAAAATGAACAATTGAAAAAAAAATTGGGTAACCTTCTGAAACTTTGGCATCTATAAAAGCATCATATGTGTTACCATTTACCCCCTAGTTAAGAACAATTGCACATTCTTTCTGTCCAATCTCACATTGAGTAAGAGACTTCTTTGTGTTTGAGGAAGACCTTAAATAACATAACACTGTTCCAAGTAACTCATTACAATATAATTCATATTCCAGCCACAAGTGTGTGCTTCTTCATAGTGCAGTCAGTCAAGAAGTGTAGCAAGATATATGCAAGCTTTATTTTCATAGAATTCTATTGTAGTTAACTTACTACCAGAAAATACAGTGCCTTAGAACCTGCCCTAGCAATAGGAGGTCTTTGCTTGCATAGAGGCCTATGTGTTATTATTTGTCATAGTTTAAACAGAAACCATCTGACTAACTTACATCTACCTCAGTAAGGTAATGTCCATCAGGGCTGTCCCTATACTGCAGACTTTATGCTAGCCCCATTTTTCTTGAGCAACGCAAAATTTTTAAGAACAAATTCCCTGAGGGAAAAAAGTAATTACATGGTCAGAGAAGAAAACAAACAAGCAAACAAAAAAACAAACAAAAAGCAAAATACCTCCCCCCCAATAAAGTATAAAAGTTTTTAAAACCATCAACAAAACAAAAACTAAGCTTAAAGAATAATGCTTTGAGAATTGTTCGTCTCAGTTGTGAAGATGCAGAAGTCCCAAGAACAGATTTCAGATCATTGGGCATTTAGAGGGAATCTTGTTGTTTAATAGCAGGAAACAATTTTTTCAAGTGGCATGCTCTGTGTTACCACTTTAATGCACTGGGAGATCTCTATAAGAGGTTCTGGTAATTGCATGACCTTTGGTTCAAGCTCGAACATGCCCTTTTTTTCACCCAATAATCTTAGTTTCTCATCATGGCTCCATTTTAGACCAAAGAGTACCTTTCTGCTATTGCTTCTCAGTCCACTCTACTAGCCTGGGGATAGATGCTGGACTGGACCACAGAGATCTCTCAAGTGTTTGGTAGATGAGGTTCCCCTACCTTTGTGTAACCTCTTGCTTACCATCATGGCAGGGATGCACAGGAGGAGTCACAGAACACGCTGAGTTGGAAGGGACCCACGAAGATCATCAAGTCCAACTCCTGGCCCTGCACAAGACCATTCCCAGTGTTACATCATGGGCCTGAAAGTATTGTCCAAATAATATTCTACCAGGTTTGGTGCCTGTGACCACTTCCCTAGGGAGCCTGTTCCAGTGCTCAGCAATATCACAATATGAAAAATCTCAAGCCAACATATGCAGAACAGTAGCACTTCCATAACCACAAAACAGATGCTTCTGAGACTGCCCTGTAGCTCTTGGCTGGGAAACCTGTGAAAGCAGAAAGCCAGTGAGCTGGGACTGCATCCCAGGAGCAAATAATCCAGCAGGCAAAGAGGCACTAGACTGACATGTAAACTCTAATATTGCAACTCTAGATTACATTACGCAGGAGGAATTCAGTTTGATACTGAATATGGATATGAATACTGAATATAGGAGAGGTTGAACATGGATTCAAAGAAACAGGAAGAAACCTGGGATGAGACAGCACTTGCTCCCACTCTCATTTTCAGGTACAGGGGTGGTGGGAGAAAAAGGATATCTCTGAGAAAGCCTGTCCTTCAAAGACATTCTTTTGTCCTGTTACACCCATACTGTGGAGGTGCAATGAAAACCAAAGTGATGGGGGACTTCAACCACTCCTTGTACCCTTGTAAATACCATATCAGAAACCTAGATTGCATTAAGGAAAAATTCACCTACTTTTGAAACACCCACCAAAAACCTTTGCTTAAAGGTTTGAAAGTGTTTTAGATACCTCACAGATATGACCAAAATGGATCTCTGAACAATATTTTTTCCAGATGTTGACTTGATATCAAGATGACAAGCAAAGAGAAGGAAGTAGAAGTCCAAGCACTGTTTCAGAGCAGCCAGAGTGAAGGACAGTATGCATAAGCATCTTGTACTTCTGTCCTGTAGAACCACACCACGCCAAGCATCATATCTAGCCACCCACACACATAGAGTATCTGCTCACTCATCTGCTTGCAGGGAAACTAGTAAAGAGGTACTGTTTGGAAAGAGCATGCCACTGCCCTCAGAAAGTCTATTATGGCTTTCATAAAATAAAACTTTAATTAAGCAGTAAAAAAATACAACTTTTGCAAACATTTAAAGCTACATGAAAAAAATAAAGTGCTGGGGTTTTGACTGCTCTACACAAATGATGTGTCATTACATTTAGTTTTAGTAAAGCAGATCTAATTTTCCACTGGGTTTAAGCAGGAAGTATACTCAACCATCTCATGATAGCACTTTGTCAGAGACGGCATGCTTGGTCTGAGCCTTGCAAGCATAGAAACTCCTCACAATACAGGAGATGCTGAGGCACAACCATTCACTGCCTGATGCCTGCACAGCTCCCTGTCTTGGTGCAGTTGATAATGTACCTATTTTTCTTTCTTGCCTTTACCATGGTCGTCAGGTCTCTTAGAGAACTGAAAAGATGAGATCTTTTGATTTAGCTTTCAAGACAGTGTAACCACAACCTCTGCCATTGATGTTATGATGATGACCCTGGACAAATTAGCAATGAGACATAGCTAAGGAAGACTGAATTTTTCCACTAAAAAAATACAGAAGATGGTTCACATTTAGTTCACCAGTTGCTATAATGCACAGGCACTATTTCCATAACCACTGCCCCAGGGGTTTGGAAAGGATTCCAGTAGTTTGAGTAAGAGGCCAGGGATAGAGACAAAGTTTAATTATTTAAAGACACCATATACTATGGTGGTTCTGGACAAGATGATGATAATGAACAGTTCAAAATTACAGCCCAGTAACATTGGTCATCAAATGAAAAGGTACACTCTGAATCTGCAAGTGGAAGGAAATTTTGTCTTGGCATCTTTCATATTCAAATGTATTTATGGAACTGACTACCTAGGACCAGTGTCATCTGAGGAGAATAATTAGCCAGTGCAACATAAGTTTAGGATTTTACCAATGATTATGGGAACTGAACATAGATGCTTGCATAAGGTTTGCTTTAGCACTCACACATTTCTTTTTCAAGTCTGGTGATAATGCATCTCTGGGAGGTCAATTTTTTTATATGCAGACATCTTCAAAAGTAACATGTTTTTCACAAATATTTTCAAAGGGGTTTAGTGCATTTTATCTACCACAGATTGGAAAAAAATCCTATACTGGGACAGTATTTATACAATTACTTATGGCACAGTAGCAATATCTATAGAAAATTAATTCTATTATAATTGTTCAACTTGAATCACAGAAGTTGAAAGTCTATGTTTGTAAACAACCCACCTTTGCAGTGAAGCAGCACATTCTTCTGTATTCTGTATTTCATATTTTTCCAAGCAAAAGCGACTGTCAGGTAATTGTTAAAATTAAAAGCAATTAAGATCTTAAACAGGCAGTTATGGTAGGCATTGCCATAAACCAAACCAAAACAAAAAAGCTCCACTCCTATTCATTAGGCATTTGTCACGATGTGTATGCTGCATGCTTTTGTTTGAATAGAAAAGCAATTATGTTTTAATACACTTATATTCTAATCATCTCCTTATCATCCTAGGATAATGAGTCATTAGAAAAAAGAATATTATATACAGCAATACAGCTTGTTGTTCTGTGCAAATTATTATTGCATCAGCTGAGCATAACTACCTGACAGTTAGGAAAACTTAGTAATCAGCAGTTTCTGTTTGTGTTTGCACTATCCATGCAAGCCTCCAGAAGGCTTTTCCTTCATCTAGACCTGTTTTATGCTATTAGTGAACCTAAAGTTCGTGACCGCTGCATTGGATATAGGCAGAGAGGAAACAATCTGATGACATAAAACAAAAAATAAAAAAATATCTGTATAGCTGCCATGTGGCTGGCTCCTGTGAGGCACAGATGCATCTGAAGCAAGTCCAGAACATACAATTACTATGAATACAGAGAGTAACTTTTTTAATGCAGTAAACGGTGGATATGGAATAAAGAAAAGTATAATACTCATTTTCATATAAATCAACATCATCAAATTGCTGAATTACACAGTCAAGGCAGATAGGCTGGGGAGATCATTGGTTTTAAACGAGGAGAGTCAGAGTTCAGACTTCTTTCTGCAGATGACCTGATTATCCTTAAACCAATGCCAAGATAAAAATCATGCTTCCACACCCATAAAGCCACTATATCAGCTCTGAAAAGGGAGCTATGAAAAAAAACAGTAGCCAAGGTGAAATGTTAGGCAAGGTTAAACTATCCGTCTTTAAACAGTATGTGCTGTGTCCTTGTCCTCACCTACTGCAAGATGTCAGGAGCACGACCCTAGCAGAGACCTCACGCAGACTGGGGAGACTGCAGTAGTCATCTCCATGAGAAGTGAATCTTCCTCCTGCAATGATGTCCAGACCAGGGCTAACTATTAGCTCTGCTGGAGCCATTACCCTACAAGCCATAAACAGCATAAACAAAGACAGATAATTGGTTAAGGATGTTGAGAGGCTATATTTTTACTGCCCAAACAAATGGTTCTTTAAAGTAGGACTCTGCCATTCCTTATTATGTTATTGTACTTAAAGCAAGGCTAAAAATAAATGGGTATTTCAAAGGTAATAAAGACAGAAGGCCAAAATTCTGCTCTGCAATAACTGTTATTTACAAAAGTCACAAAAGCAACTTGCATCATGTCTCATCAAGTTTACAATTAACATTTTTAGAAACTAATAGAAAAAAATTTCTTTCTGAATGTAATTGGTTCAATTGGTTTCTCAGAAAAAATTTTTACGCATCTTGGACATAAACTAAATTTACAAACTAAATTTACTAACTACAATATTTCTCCTTTATCAATGTATCACTGCACTCGATCAGCATCAAAAGAGGGAATACATATATGCATCTGGGAGAACAGTTAATTACTTCCTATCTTACAGCAACAGGGGCATACCATTAATTCTCCAGTACATGGCACAAAGTTAGAGCCTATTGCTACTAAATTTTCATAATGTTAGAATGCTAATACTAGGTTGCACTCCTTATATAAATCCAAAAAAATACATGAGAAATAACTTCTGGGTCTTGTTGGTTATTTGGTTTTTTCCTAAATAGTAGACTTTTAAACCACAAGTTAATCATATGTGCAGAGAAAGCATATTAAAGTTTTTTACACAGTTAAAGGGAAGAAGGACAAGTGATAAATAGTTGCATGTATCAAGTACTAAGGTTATCCTTGAAAAATCAAAGCTTTTTTTGCAAAGTGAAAGGCGTAGTATGCTATAAGTCCTTCATAAACACTTTTATGATACCTTTGTGAATCCTAATGCCCTATTACTAGAGTTTGTAGTAAAGGTTTATATCATACTATGTTTACAGAAACACTGTTTTAAAGGTTTTATAGTCAGAGATGGCATCAAGATACCCATTCTGATAAGAAGCAAAAATAAACTGAAGCAGAAATAGACTTATGTTAAACAAAGCCTTTTTGAATTCTAAATATTATGATGCTCAGCATATGCTTGCTCTACAGATCTATTTGATTGCTGATTTTCTAATGATGATATTGATGTGCTGTTAATAGAAATATGCAGCACATGCTTGCTAATCGTGATAAGCATACACTGCAAATCCATTTGATTGTTAAAATTTCTAATGATGATATCGATGCAATATTGACATGCTGTTGAGAAAAAAATCCACCATGCAGTGAATGACTAAATGAGGTAGGATACATCTGTTTGATTGTTAAATTTCTAAAAATTACTCTCAAGCATTTTTCAAGGAAATTATAATAAAAAAGTGTGAAATATATGTTCTTCTAAATATTCTATACCTTAATACTCTTCAAGCAGTATACGTAAATTTTTTGTTTGTTCTGAAAACATTCCTTATATAATTAAGCATGTTTCGAGCTCTTTTGGTAGCATGCTGCTAAAAGAGAAGTATTAAATAAGTACTTTAATAGCTTTTGGAACCAGTTTTTTCAGAAGAGAAAGAAACTAAAAATCAACGGTTTTTTATAAAAAAGGTCCTTTTATTAAATAAAAAATAGCATGGGCAATGAAATTTGAAAGCAACTAATAAAGTATTTAATGCAGAACTGTAAATGTCTTCTTTTCGCAAAGAGATTTAGCATTTTTAAATTGTTATTTTTCTATTAAAAAATAAAGTAATATCTAAGTATTGAAGAAAAATACTTAGAACTTTCCCAGAAAATTATCATTACAAGTGAAGTACAACACTTTTGACAGGAAACTGGTAAACCCTATCCTTTTTTATTTAATAACCTATGAAAACACAAGGAAAATTTCAGATTTATTCACAACTTTACCTTCAACTTCCTTTCCCCAGCCTGTTACTCTCCCTTTCCCCCCCTCAAAACAAAACCAAACCAAAACAAAACAAAAAACACAAACAAAAAACACAAAGAAAAACAAAACAAAACCACCTCACATAAACTGGAAATTTAGGATGGGGGCAGTGGACAAGCAAGAACCAGCAGCACGGCTGAACACCAAGTGCTCCACGGCTACAGAACTCAGGCTTCAGTGTGAGCAAAGCCTTTCATCTCTGATGTAAATTTTTGTTTCATCAACACTATAAGTGATTTAATACTGACTGAACTGATCCAAATCATATTAATCTTCCAGTCGGGATGCAGGTCCGGTGGCCCAGTGTATCCCGGAGGACAGACTGCCATCTAGTGAC
Organism: Myiozetetes cayanensis; assembly: GCF_022539395.1. Classification (NCBI taxonomy): domain Eukaryota; kingdom Metazoa; phylum Chordata; class Aves; order Passeriformes; family Tyrannidae; genus Myiozetetes; species Myiozetetes cayanensis. Next base: position 92,429,047 of record NW_026086604.1, on the reverse strand, counting down.
CGCAGGAGCGTTGTCAGACAGGGATAACCTGGACAGAACTGGGAGCTGTTTCGGACCTCGATCCTGTCTGTGCTCTTGGCCAAGGTGGGAGCGATGACTATTCTACAGGTCTTCCAGATCCACTGCAGAAAGGCGATACCATGCTTACAGCCTATCCCAGAAGTAGATTTCAAATAAGGACAAAGCACCTCCCTTCTTGATCAATTAAAAAAAAAAATATATTCTCTGAAGAAATAAATTGTTTCTGTCAGATAAACAGAGTACAAGACATTCTCCTATAAAAACCTATAAATATATACTGTTATGTTGCGCTGCAGAACTGCCTCAGTCTATTTTATTTTTTCTGATGTTGTCAGTTCTAACACTGGGACTTTTTCACCCAAATCTGTAAGAGAACAAAATCCTGAATGTTACCACTTACTAGGTCATGATAGGAGTAAGGAAGAGACAAAAGCTTAAGCAACAGTAAACTCCAAGCAAAGAGAATGGTAAGCATATGCATAAGAATCAAAAGAAAATAGGCAATAGTAATAGGATCCTTGTGGTTAATTCTGTCAGCTTCAGGTGCTTGTGTCTAACATTCTCAAGATCAGTGAAAAAAAAGTTAATACACTGGAAAACATAACCCTTATAATGATTCGAGGCCATTGAAACCTAGAATTATCCACTCCTCACAGTGCAATAGCTGCATAATTAATGGTGCCTTCCTTTAGTATGCAGATTACTGTCTTCCAGTTCCATGCACACGCTGGAATACACAGTACTGTGCAGCAAAGAGGATGCTGCTTACTTCCAGCTTCAACTCATTCTACTCTTCAGGATACAGAATCAGCAAAGCTACAAAAAAAAAAAAAAAAAAAAGAAACCAAACCCAAATTCAAAAAAACCACCCCACAATTAAGAGCACGTGAATAGTCAAAGAAAAAAAAATTGTATAAGGGTTTGGGTAAGCAATTAGTACATGGGTAAACATTTCAAGAGATGATGGCACATGATCCCAATCCCTCCCATCTGTACAGCAGGAGGCATCAGGAAGCTGATATATTCTGCATTGCACATTTTCCTATACCTTGCCATAAGCAGCATGACACAAAAGAAGGGAATTACAGAACAAACAGAAACACCCTTTTGTATAACCAAGCTAGTCATTGCTATTACCACTACTTCCCTGAAGGAAGAAGATATATACAGAAGAACCATACTCAGAACAAGATGTTTCTATAGCATGGCCACTTGAATAACTGGACAAGGCAAACACATAACATTCTATTGGAGGTACTTAAGTTAAATTGCTGAAACAGCTCTCACAGGTCAATAAATTATAAGAACTTGCATGTGGTCTTGAAACTGGTGCAAACTAGAACTTACTGTTTGTTTTTCTTTTTAAAGCTAATATTTGTTCCTCTGGAATATGAGGTTCAGTTGATCTCCACAGAAATAAACTTGAAAAGCAATTTGTCTGAAGAGAATTTTGAGATGCAAGTTCTAAAACTGTCGAAAAAGAAGGGTGCAGGCAGAGGGTGAGGTTAACACCGAGTCAGAGAATTATTCAGGTTTTTAGAAACCAGCTTCCATGATATCTCAAGTGACAGGATTCCTAAACTTTCAGAAGAAGAGTTGAACCCACCATATTTGTAGCCAGTGTAATGCATCTAGTGCTGGTGTCCATATTTCAATATTTCTGGCCTCTGGATTAACTAGAATAACAATTCAAACACACCTGACTTTGATCAGCTTGGTCAATTTTTACAGGACTAAACTCCACAACGTTTCACAGCATTTATGAATAGGGTTTTTCAATATTCTACTTGATCACAGAAATAAAGATGATCTTACGTGGCTTTATTCCATAACCCACTTAGCCAACTGTATGCAGTAATGACAGATTCAATACCACAGGAAAGAGGGTGTCAATCTGTGAACAAGAAACATACCAATAGAACCAGAAATACAATATGTATATTATCATAGCTTACAAGTTACTGAACTGTTTAACCTCCCAGAAGAAAATTGTGTTAACCAAAGTTTAGTTTTCACACTTCATCTGTGGTTACAAACATTGTTCCACAGGGAATTAAAGAGTGAATAAAGCAGGAGTGGGGTGGGCAGTGTTTAAATCAGACAGTTAAGGGGCTGTCAATACAATCTTTACTTTTTTTAAAAAGTAAAATATGATCTGATCATTTTTTTCCACTCAATATAGTAATCTTTATCAGTAGAATAACTTTAAGTTTTTTAGTAAAGAGATTTTTAAGAACATTAACTTTTTACTGTTAGAAATAAAGTTTTACTCCTTCCTAACATCATGCCTCAGCTCTTGAGCCAATTAAAAACTAGTTCTGTTCTGAGCACTTTTGACAATTTAAAGCCTGAGAGAAATTTCAATTATTCAAAATTAAAAGCAAAACAGTAAATTATTTAATTTCAATTAAAAAATACACAAGCCTAATACAGTTATTATACCATCAGTCTGTTCAGTGAGAGTTGTTTCCTAGATACCATTAATAGAGAAACTTCAGGTTTCAGCAGATGAAGGTGGAAGAAAACCTAAATTTTTAAATCTTGGATAGAGCAGTGAGGTTAGGAAGGAAGTGCACTCAGACAGCACAGCAACATTTCAGCATGGTTCTGAGAAAGTTCAAGAAATAAAAATAGCACGGAAGGGAGAAAAAAATTCAAAGCCATCTAATATTTCATATGTATGCAACTTCTTCAGGAAGCAAGAAAAGAGCATCTTAGGCCTATCTTACAGAAAGAATAAAATAAAGACTTCAAATAAAGACTGCTAAAACAAAGTCATTTTGAATAAGCAAGAACAGTGCAATCCATGGAAAAATATAATTCAGGAAAATAGTTTTTCCTTTACCAACTGGCAGGTGAGAGGATCAGAAGCTGTATTGCAAACATGGTTAAGAAACACAGAAGATGAGAAAATTTTCCATTAGATTTTCTGAATGAGTTCTATGAAAGACCAAAGGTGGTTTTTTTCACTGCAATGATAAATTGGTTCAAAACAGCACAAAAGGAAATTTACATATCTTTGGATAGAACACTAGATGTGTCTAGACCTGAGAAATACTATAGAGACAACTGATAAAAAACAACAATGTGTCAAAATTAAGCATATTCCCAACTGTAAGTCAAAAAACAAGAACAAAAATAAAAACAGAGAGTAAATTGATCTCCTTCACATTTATTACAGGGGACAAGAGATGCAAGAGTTCCCATGAAAACAAGTGTTTTGTCATGCTTACTATAACTCCAAGCTTTTTTCGAGATTGTCATTCTCAGCACAAAGTGCCTGGAAATAAGAGCAGGATCTTGCCTCCTCGTTGCTTGAGATAGGGCAGGGTGTAGCACATGCCTCACAGCACCACTGGAGCACAAACAGGTCCCCTGTGCTCAGCTGAAAATATCAACTATTGGGTCAAGGTCTTCGTTCCTGTCTTCCATAGCCTCACAACCAGACCTGGGATTCTGCCACCTTCCAACCAAACTGATACTAAGGGGTTCCGATTAATGATAGTCAGATTTGGAGTACAGATATAAACGCAGTTTCAAACAAATCTCTTGGTAATAGAGCAAAAATCTTTTTAGACCTCTGTCTGAAGCATAAAAACTCTATCCGAATGTCTTCCCCACTGGCCTGGGGAATCAAGACCGCTGTCCTGCAAATCTTTGCTGTTTTGAAGGATCTTCTACAAAGAGCCACTGCACATTGATAGTTTTCAGCAGTTTCTAGCATTTGAACAAACCATTTAACGTAACAAAGGAAGGACTCAAGAGAGGATAATGTTAATGACAACAACAACAAAAAAGCTTTTTTTTGGAGTCTTCAATTAAGTATATAGTATATAAGTACAGTACATAGCAAAAAAGGTACTATACTGATAAAGGTTAACACACTAGGCCTTGTAAAAGTACATTTTCAGGTTGAGTTAACTCCTTAACTCCAGTCATACTAAATTCATAACAGTGAATAATCTAGTCCGTTAATTAAATGGTTTTGAGGGGTTTTTTGCTAATTATGAATCTTCACCATAATTTAATCCAAAGACTCCTAAAAGTGGTGATCAGAAATCAAACAACATTTTGCAAAAATTGCACAAGTAATGGCTATAACAGCAATCTATTTAATGCTGCTATCGTACCAACATATTTCAGCAAGTGGTTTCTCTCCCTTGAGGGAGTCATTCCTTGACATATCAAATAAGCCATCTCCTTTCCCAACAAATGCTAAATAATTGCATCTCAATTCTTGTGTCGCTCTACATTTATGCAAAAATTATTGTGGATGTTTACTTAGGTATGTTACATTTGCACCAGTGTTATAGGCTGAGACTTGAGGAAAATGAGCTTCCTGACCCTGCAAGTGCATGGCAGCTCTCTAACAGAAAATGGCTTTAGCTTATATTAAAGCTGTTTTACAGAAAATAATTTCTGTTCTTTTACAGAGACAGTTAACCACATTGTTTTTCATCGTGTTGTGCACTTTTAGCATGTGATCTTTATTTAAAGAATAGATTTCACCATAGGCTCGGGGTTGGGGGGGGGGTCATAAGGTGCTAAATTATTAACATTGGTTAGCATATTTGATTACAGGGAAAACACAAGATTGCAAACATTTGCTGCCAATGAAAGTTTTAGTGTCAATATCTTTTCCCCTGCAGTTTAGATTGAAAACTTGGAAAACAGCAATAGATTATAATTTCATCAACACAAGTGATTTCCTTCCATCTTTGGCTTTGATGCAACAGTACAGAGCTACAGGACAGGATGTTGCAGTCCAATCACCAGCAACCTAGAGCACAAACTTTGCATTTTTTTATGTAATTTCTTATCCCAGAAAAACCCTATGCAATGAAGAAATAATTCAGAATAATCCTAAAGGATGAGGAGAAAGAACATTAAAAACAAAATCCCAAAATCTTTAGACTAATAAACTGTCTTTTAACCATCAATTCTGTAAAAGAAATAGGTTAAATATAATGTGGTTTCCCTTTCCTAGATGAGGCCACCTCTCTAGCATACCTTGTGCTAAGAGTTTGCACATCAGTTTTGATGGGGTAAATAAAGGAACTTCCAGAGAAGGAAGATATATATGCCTTAAACTTCACAAATATGTTTTGATTGATTTCTTCCTCATTCTGTATGTTCTTTAAAATTAATTCTGCCGTTAGGATTGTGGCTTAACTCTATATTATATACTTTAAAAGGGGTTTTTTAAGGCTATTTAAAGGTGGCAACAATCAGTAAAATATTTCCATAAATAACATTTCATAATATCATAGATAACATTTCTTAATTATCTCAGGAATGTCAAGATATCCTTTTTTTCTTTTTTTTTTTTTTTTTTTCAGGGGAGTTGGTGAGTGTTTGGGTTTTTTAAAATAGGAAACCAACCCTTTACCCATAGTCTCTCTTTGATGAAATGTCTGGAGAGATTCAACTCTTGTGGCTACCTTCTCTCCCCCTTCCAGCACCTAAAGTCATGTAAAAGGTTATAAACTAATGTAAACAAGACTAAACACACGACATGAAAAGAATTTTGATCCTTTTCAATAAAAGATATAAAATGCCTAAGAGGACCTGTTGCAATACAATTAATTAGAGGTGCCTCTGTCCAAATTGAGGTACAAACAAGATCATATGCCAAAGTCAACAATACATTTTTCATTTAACAACAAATGTAGAAAGATAGCAAGAAATAGGAAAAAAGGAGAGAGGGAAAGAGGGAAAGAGAGAGAGATCAAACAGAAGACAGTTACCACCTATGGATCTGGCAGTACTGGATTCCAGCTCCCATTGGTCCTTCTTCACGCTGGGCTTCTCAGTGGTGGGGGTCCTCCAGTCATTCAAAACTTTTCACTATTGACACATCTTAACAAACAAAGGAATTAATGCTCATTGGCTACACTGTTCTCTTATTCTATTTTTTAAATGATTACCTGGATTCTAATGCTAATTAGTCCCATGCTCAGTCTTTTCTCTTTTTTTGAGTATATGGGTTTCTTAGGTCTGTGGGCCATGGTGGTTACCATCTCCCTCTGCCAGAATGACATTTTACCCAGTCAGAGCTGATTTCAGCACAGTTGCTGAGTTGGCTTTACTTATGGCCTGTAAATTCTTCATTCTTCATGTCCATTATCAGCAATATATTCTTCTCCCCCAGCTTTGTTAGACCTTTCCCCAGGTCTAAGATAACAGCTGGTCAAATAGTACCACCTTTATCTTATGTCCCACTATGGTATTCGAGGGTGGGGCTTCGGTGGTTGTGGTGGTCACAGATGCCATCTGTCCCACAATTTGTGGTGATCTTTGTTTGACCAGTGATATGCATATGAGCAGTTCCTTCTTTTCACAGTTTGCCACAGTGGGAATTTTTGTCCCTATGCATTACCCAAAATGTGCTAACCAGATCTTGCCTCCAGCAGACCTGAAGTTAGCACCATCCTGTCACTCCATTCTGTACTTATCTCATGGCAAAGTCCTTCTGTGGCCAGAACATTGAGACAGGTAACTGTGAAATTAAGTCCTTAGGGGACCAAAAAAAATTTTAATCTTGGATAAGTTTTCAAAATATGATTATTTTCATGTTTTCACTGTGCTTTCAAACAGCTCTATCTATTATGATGTCTATATAATCCAAGCCTGAAGATTTATTTAGGATCCCAATTCCTTAAGAATTTTTTAAGAGGCCAGAATGAACATGACAAAATTTACTTACCAACACAGGCACATTGTAGAAATCTCCATAACAAGTCCTATGATATCCCATTGGCTCTTCTGTCCATTTTGAAATATTCCCAAACACAGTAGTACACTAAAGAGCCTTTTGCAGGGTACCAAAATACATTATTTCCAATTATAAAGTTCAAAGGCGTTTGTCACTGTAAAAGTAACAGAATGTGATTTACTGCTTTAAAGTGTTAGTTTTTATGTGTTCATTAGAACAACCATTTGGTGGCTTTCTGTTGAGTATTCATAAAATCCTGCCTGCCAGATAATTATATTGCATTAATATGGTATGAATAAATGAAAGCAGTAATTATGGTTTTATTCTTTGTTTTGCAATTTACAGTTTGCTTTGCTTCAATGGTACAAAACTATTGCATCTGAAACAATATCACAGAGTAATTTGTTTTAGGACTCTTCAGAACATACATAGAGAGAGAACTCCACCCAGAGTAATTGGATGGGTAGTATAAAGCTTACACAGATTAGACTTACGTTCTCTTTCTATCAGGCTTTGATCATGAGCAAATGCTTAAGCTAACAGGAAAAAAATCAAATTTTGTGAAGTCCAAGTCTTTAAAATAAGAAATTATATTCTATACATATTTGCCACCTTTCTATCACCATGCACAAATTATAGCATGCCATTCTGAAGGCCCAAGGAAATCCATGAGGATTACTGCAGAAGAAAGAGATAATTCGACATAACCAACTGTCAAAAGAACTTGATTCTACAACAGATGTTGTAAGGGAATTTTTTATGTATTTCTTTTTCCTGAAATCAACCTTCCATTGCATTGCCACTGTAATCAATGGTGGTCCCCAAGAAGAGTCAGGCAGACTGTAGCTCAGAGTAGTACAAATTCTCTCTCTCAAATCTAGAATTTAGAGTAGACTTCTCAGTGAGTGGTTTCCTCATTATTTTGAGAAAGTAATCACTGATCAAGACAGTTATAAAGAGGGGATGTACGTAAGAGATCAGACGTCAAAGAAGGTCAGACAGGAGTCCCTTCTGAAATTTTGAATGATCCTACCTCCTACAGGCCTGCATATTAACATCATGTGGTACTGACTAGTAAGGTTTCAAGATCACCTCCCTACCATTCAGCAAGTATTCCCAGAGACCCTCAAACACAATAATCCTGTTTCAGGAAGGGACAAAGCATTCCTCTTGCAGACAGCAAGTCCATGGCACTTCAGAGAAACTCTTCACTGTGACTTTTCCTGGTCCTCTCATCATGTTTGCAAGGGAACTGCAGGAACAACTAGATAAAAGTCTTTGGCATGGGCACAAGGTAGAGTTAGCCCATCAAGAGCACATCAAACCATCCAAGCCACCTTGTGCTTTCACCAGAACTTTTACTTGAGCTAGACAGGTCCCCCAGGAGCCAGCATAAGGAACTATGTGACAAGTACAGGAAATAAGAGGGAAAAGCAAGCAAATGGAAGGGGTGAAGGACATTACGCCCTTCTCAGAATTTTTTGCATATTTCACAAAAACAATAATAAAGTTTGCATTTAGGCCCCTAGACCAATACTTTGTCTAGAGGTTTCTGTACGAAGCTTTCACTAAATTGTGATCATCTGGCTTGGAGGTGAAGGCAGCTGTTTGGCGAGAAAGAGCTCTTCAGGCAGCTCACAACCTTGCAGCATCAAGCCCATTCAGGTAGCCATTTTCACAAACCTTCATCCAAGGGAGAGATTTGAGAATTAAAATCTTTATATCGACCCCAGAGAATTAAGATCATTATATCAGCCCAAGAGAAGCTGTCTCTGTAACAAACATATACAGAGAAGGAGGTAGCTGTAAAATCAATAGACTTCTATTATTTAGCTATTACAAACCATAATTAAGAAACATGAATATTTCCAAGGAGTTTGCATTAAAAACAAACAATAAACACTACGACTCACAGAAGTGTACACTAGAGATTATAGAAAAAATGTATAAAAGATAAAAGCCCCAGGCAAACAAAAACATACACAAAAAACCCCTCCACACCAAACAAAAAAAAAACCTCCAAAAATAATGACTTCTGCTCATTTTGTCATAATTTAGATTATAATGAAGTACTACTTTACTGAAAAATACATCTTAAGACCCATTGCTTTTCCATATTCTGTATGTGTGCATAATATCAGAGAGGAGGCACTATAACAGCACAGATGTGGGGCAAGAAAAGTTGCAAAAGATAAAGATTTTTAAAAGACTTTTCTCCAGGTATCATGCCAATGAAGTATGTTCAATGATTTCAAGGAAGGTAAATAGGCCAGAGAAGGATGCAGGTATAAGTGCAACGGTATCTCACAGAATCCTTTCCAGAATTATTGTAATTACAAAGAATGTTTCTTTTTAAAAAAGAAATCACTCTGAACACTTCATTCTAAGGTTTATATTAAAAGACTGGTTTTTTTCTTCTCATACAAGAAAGATACTCCTTCAGCCTTGATCAGATCATGGAAGTAAAGCCATGAAGCTGCAGAATTTTAAAAATATTTGAACTTTTATTTTCTATTAATATATTTCAAAATAGATAAGCACAGGTAATGGTTCACATCTTGAAAGTCCTAATATGAGAAATTCTCAAGAAAAATCATGACAATTTCTATGAAATAGGTGGATCCATAGCCTCCAATTTAGGCATAAAGACCAATATTAATGGGTTTTTTCTTGGTAATGTTCTTTACAAAAAGGAATTTTTTCAGTTTTAGAAGGATGTTAAATGCACACAAAACTCAGATGTAGCTGAGCACAACCAAAATTATTTGACTGAATATTTTACTACAAAAATTAACTTGGAAAAAAATGGAATCTAATTAAAAATTTCCTAACTTATCCATACAGGTTAACAACTGTAAAATAACCTTTTTTTTCTGATGCATTCTATTACTGGTCCCTACAGCTGTCTGTACTAAAAGGTTCAGATTTTGACTTCATAACTCTGAAAAGGGAACATGACACTTCACTGGCAGTAAGACAACTGAAAATTTAGGGAGGAGGGAATAAAAACAATGAAACCAAAACCAAACTTCCAGACAACAGCCTACTTCATTACCTGTGATGGAAACATAAGATCCATTTAAAATCCTTAAAGCTTTGATTTAGAATTTTAATCTGCTTTTCTCTGAAATTATTCTGCTAGAATTTACTTTTAAAAGGAAAAGCATTCTAAATAACTATTCATATGAATCCTAAAAAGAGAGGCTTTTAAGAAAATCCTCAAGTATCACATGATTACCATTTAAAAAAGCATTGTCAACAGTGCCAGGTATGCACATTTTCTCACTATAACTTTTATCCTGCTTTCTAATGACATTTTATAAATGAGGTCTGATGAGTCTGGTATCCATTTATAACAAAGCATTTGTCCAAGCTTTTCTTCAAGATTGCTCTGAGAATCAGTCATTAGCTTTACATTAAATAGACCTTTAATGCCATACTCTAGTAACAATATTTTGACAGTGGTCCAAGTTGTTTTACTTAGGTG
>NW_026086604.1:92393824-92413824 GCF_022539395.1 Myiozetetes cayanensis | reverse complement strand
AGGATTTTAAATAACTGTCCTAATGTATCCTCCCTCTGTTCACAAGCTTCAAAGAAGGCAACTGGTCACACATACGATAAACACACGTTAACAATACATTTCAAAACCACAAATTCATCCACACATATTACTACAGAGAGACCTTCCCCCCACAGCATTTGTAAGTGATAGTCACAAAGTAAAACAGTCACAAAATACCTCTATATTGTACCCTGCTGACAATAACTTTCTGGTTATAGTAAGTTACTACTGATCAGAGCAGCCCCGAGATAAAGTCAGCCTACTGTAAGAGATTATTTTTTCCAAGACAGCTATAATGTAACTGAGATCTTCATCATTTTCCTGGTGTTGTGAAGACCATATTGTGCTTTTACAGCATAGAAGACAGTAAAGAACAGACATCATTCTTAAATTGAATACCTCTTTGTCTAGAGGTAAAGAACTGAGTGATACAAGTCATTCCTCACACAGGCTTCATCAGACTCAACAACCAGTAGAGGATGTTCATAGGCCAGCCCTCACTTTCAAACAGCCCTTGCACCAGACAATTAACATCATTTCTGCTAGTGTTTCTTGGATCACACCTGTGACTTTCAAGGCTTTCATTGATTGTCTTCACCTTGTAGAGGGTTTACTGTACACTGGATAAACTTTTGGGGTACTCTTGAAAGCCAGTTCTGAGAAAGTAAGTATCTCCTGAAAACCTCCTGTGAAGACTTTCTGTGAATGAAGTTGTAAATATGCTGCCATTAAAAACCCATGCACCGAGGACCATCAAACAATAAACACACCCTTTGTTTAAATCTGTTCTTCTCACATGTATGCCAAAGTATACATGGCATTAGAAAACAGGTATGAGTATAGAACATGGCTAAAATATGCTTCCCACATGTAAAATTCTATAAGGATTGTATTTACAAGCTGACAGAACATGGGGTTAACAGGAATGTACTGCTACTTCATTTTTGCCAGCAGAAGACTTGATGGCTTTCAAGTAATAAATCATAAAAACTTTCCTATTTCTAAACAGTTTAAGATAAGGGAGTTCAAAATCAATTTACGTTTCTATACTCAGGTTCCAATCTTTCTAACCATGGACAAAATATGCTGTCCTTGTCAAATAATTTCAACATGAACCAACTGAAAATTTACTATCTTATAAAGATCATCTATGTCTTTTCCCAGCATTCTTTGAAGACAATGTCCGCACCAGCTGCAATTTTGCTTAAGTAAAAGAGGGTGGGTGTGAGGGAGAAACAAATGCACATGCATAGCTGCTCTTTTGTAAGCTGGTCTATCACAAACATTACTTAGTCTTACATTTAAACACCAAAAATCATATGGGAAAACAATAAGTTACATTTGTGTACTTTAAGGATGTACTATAACATCCTTATTACTGATTTTTTTCAGCAATGCTTTATAAAAGTACAGTCCCCATCTGATATATGTTGAGTGGTCTGCTGCTGTGTGACTCCCTCTTGCTGGGAGAGCAGATTATTTAGCACTTAGGGCAATGTGGTTGAGGGGGACAAGCAGCGGGGATCACGAGGGACTTCTTGTGAGAGAAGGAGATAACTGCAGCTGAGATGAGTAGGAGGGTCCAGGCAGCATGAAATGGTCTAACCATCTGAGCAACAACTGCTGTGGGGCTCCTTCTGGTTGGCTAAGTGGTCTGACTCTTTCCCAGGAGTCTCCTACAAAGAATGGTATGGAGAAAGGGAAGGAGCATAGGGAAGCGATAGTTATGGAATACGTGGGAAAGTACCTCAGTATATTTATGCTAATTTTTTAACTCTGAAATCTGCTGGTTAAGGTTTTATCATGCCAACCGAATGGCAAAAATTAAAACTGTACACAGAGATTAAAGAACATAAAACTAATTTCTAAAAATGGTTCAATTAACATCATAATAAAAGTTCTGCTACTCTGCCAGTGGTGAAAAAGAAGGGTGTGTTGATGGTAATGTCATTTCTACCTCCTAGCCAAACTGTACTAATTCACATCAGGGTCAAGGATACTCCAAAGCAGGAGGATTGGGCCCATCCTGCAGCTGTGCTCAATTAACATTTTAATGCAAAGCTGAGGAAATGCAGATAGGTAACAGGTGTGGCTCACCCTAATTAAATTGCTCTTCTCAATTTTATTATTTATTTCCTGTTATACAAAATGCCATAGTACATATTTTTCCAAAGCTGTCATTTGGGGAGAGGTCCAGAAGAGAATTCGTCAACAAACTTATCAACTCTCACAAGAAAGCAAAAGCCCAGCAAAAGTGTTTGTAATGACATTTCGTTTAATCAAGTTGTTTACAAAGAAAAGCCCAGAAAGTTGACAGCTGTATAATTCCAGAATATTACACATCTCTTTCCCGTAATGTAGCACAGTACACAAAGATAAATGAGCTCCACTAAGCAAAACTACCAGTATCGTTAGAATAGCCATAAACTAATGCTAAAAGGGATACACTGCTGGCTTTCATTCACTGGAAAATACCACGATGTTGGCAAAATGGAGTTTGTTTCTTTTTTTTTTTTTTTTTTTCAATTAGTTAATGAATATGAAGTTACGACTTATGGCAAGAAGTACACATTATTTTCAGCTGGGATGATCCAAGAAACCAGATGGCACTGATCCCAGCATTCATGGAACAGGATTTTCACAATATTCCAGTATAAAACATGACAATTCTTCTGTATCAATAAATAACTTCTTCATATAGTCCTTCTAATTCAAAGTTTGTTTTCTAACATTTCCGATAAATTATTTTAATTTTTTTTAACTTTCTAAAGAATCAATACTACACAGAATGGATATAAAAATAACAATTTGGTTTGCTTTGTTTGAAAATGCTCTATTTCTGCTTTCTCTAGTCTTCATGGGAGATGAACTATTAGATAAACTTTGGAGTTATCACACAGTAGGTGACTCAGAGCTGGATAAAACAATGACAAAAAATAGTCCCATATTAGTAGTGAGAAATACTTTAACAAGAACCCTAGGGATACTAGGAATACTAGGATCCCTCAAGGATTGGGAAGATTTCCCAGTAAGAGTTAGCATTGGACAACATCAATTCTTTTGTGAACCTAAGAAGTCTGTAAGAATACAAGAGAGAAATATTGCGCAGATGTAATCCCACACAGGTTTATGTCTAAGCACAATTTCTGACCTATAGGCAGCTATATTAAGCTAAACAGGATTCAGCTGAAACAGTATTCACCCCTTACATGGACCTAATTATTGTTATATTCTCTAGGTTTGAAGAAAGTTCACTTTTTGTATCTTTTGAAATATCATCTCTTTTATGCATCATTGAAACTAGAATTTTATTATATCAATTTCCCTTTTGTTCCAGTAAGTTTCAACAAATCAGTTTTAACTTCATAATAGGAAGAGCTGAAAAATTACTTTATTAAATATGCATTACATGTAATTACTTATTTCCTGCTTAACTGAGCTGGTGAGGAACTCTCTTCCTCAAAGTCAGATCCCTTTACAGAAACATGCTTGTTTTGAAAAGTTTTCATTTGACACGATTCTTATGTCAAAGATGTAATTATTGGTCAAAAGGAAACACAAGTTATTAGTTCATTATTGGTAAAAAAGAGAAAACTATTTCCTATATTCTGACAATTAAAACAAGGAAGAGATTCAGATTTCATTGCTTCACATCCTACATGAATGTGTTAATCAGTGGTCTTTTGACTACACATCCATACTTTGACGTTTCTAGAAAAAAAATTCTTCTTACCCCCACCAGGCTAACGTTATAAAGTGAATGGGAAATGTGCCTCCCAAAACAGAAATAGAAAAGATTGAAAGTTCACATTCACTTTTCCAGAATTTTGTACCCCTTGGATGAGGAGTACAGAGGGACTTCCATGAGTGGTTGAGTCTGAGATGACAAGTAAATCTAACAAACTGAACAGGGATTCTTAAAAATAACTGGATTTCTATTTCAGAAAAAAATTAACTAGTTTGAATTAATTTTTTTTTACTTTAAATACATATAATAATTAAAAAGAGAGTAAACTGAATATCAGTCTTATCACCAATTATGTTAAATCCTTAGTAATATGATAGGAATAATTCAGATATACAGAGAAACTATCAAACTACAGGAAACCAGTATTAATTCTCATCAGCCTTAAGCTTTGATGAATATTTTCTTCATATCTGTCTAAGACACAACATTAAAAACTCCATGTAAATTTGTCTGATATTAACTTCTACACCTTGACAAAGAATAAGATTCCTGGATGTATGTGCTCAAAATTTGTTTACTAGAAATTTTTTTTGATGTGCACTTCAAAAGTACTAATGAAACACAAGCACTAAAACTCACAGCAAAACAAAAATACATGGAGAATGTGTAGAAATCCCCAAACTCAACACAGCAATGTTTAAATTAAAGTATTATATAAAAAGGTGACAGAGAACATTAACTGAATTACTATGATACATATGCATTGCATGCAGAAAACTTGATACCTCATAAAAGTAAAAACTAAATCTATCATTATTGGCTTTTTAGCAGAATTTTATGCTTCTTTTGGAATCATTAAATGAATTTCCCTGCTGAACCTGTTTTGTAAGTTTGTGGGCATTTGCAGAAGAAACATTGCTTAAATGTCAAGAACAAGAAGAAAGTCACATTCTCACTGTTCTTATAGCAGTGATTGCTGAGTATAAATAACTTCCTCTAATATTGGGATTAACTCCAAAACAGGCCCCTTTTTTGCCACTGGAGACAACAGCAATTGTATAAATGGTAAGCGCAAGTATCCTGCTATAATAGTTTCAGAATATATTTCACCTCGGTAAGTTAACTACCTATCACTATCAACAGGCTGACTTAGACTCTAAAGCACAAAACTATTAGAATATTATAAATACATAATCTATAAACCAAGTTCAAAAAGCATAGGTACTAGAAGAGCAGTATTTCTCAAACATACTGTGCTGCTTTTAGAACCAGAACACAATCTCCTCTTTTCCCTAACAGGGGCGAAGTAGCCTGGGCCTTTCTGCTCAGAGGTAGAATCCCATTTCATTTGACTTGCTCTGAAATCCACTTTGGTGTAATCTGTATTCATCATACTTCCTCGAACTCAAAGAAGTGGTTCTTTTACTAAGAACTGTAATTCAACTCTTTGCAGGCTTCACTTTGCCTTTCAACTAACAACTACCAGTGGTCTTTCACAGAACTGTACTCGTTTCCTTTGGGATTTCAGCACGGCAGGACTTGGCACTTTGACCAATGCACAAGGTGGAGAATGAAAGCAGGGAAAACATCGGCATTCCTTCAGCCACTTCAGACCTTGTTCATACACCTTTCTTCAATGCTGATAAGGCAATAAGTTGTCAGGGTAAGTACAGAGACTTTTTGGTACCGTGCTGGCGGTGGAGCCAAACACGCAGCATTCTCACTCCATCCACACTGTATCAATGAATAAATAAGACCTTGAGCCAATGTTCCATTGGCAGCTCAATTTTCAGTCTCTTCAAGATAGAAATTAGAGTACTATTATCTTAAAGATGGCAATGCACATTTGCAGTAATTAAGCCACATATCTTTATAACAGGTTCAATCACCTTTAGATTGTAATCATAGAAATATGATTACTATTATGGCAAACTGGCAAACTTCAGAAAATATTTTTCACCATGGTTACCACTGGATCTTTTTTTTGTATTGATGTGGCACCAAACCCACATGCATGTCCCTAAGCTGATGCACCGTATCTCAAATCCTATTATATGGCTTGCTGTATCCTACCATTATCTTCATTAAGTGTGTGTCCATCATAACCTGCCCAGATTTTATTGATTTCAGCCCTGATCTTGAATGAAGGTAGAACATTTGCCTGTCACAAGGATTCTTGATAATTAAAATAATATTCAAAAGGGATGCAAGAGTACCTGATACATAATTTTCAGAGTAGTGTGTTGACAACTCCATCTCCACAAAGATCAAAATAGCATAGTACTTCATTAAGCAAATTACACCTAAATAAATAGTCTGGTTTGAATATCTAGTGCCTGTTACATCCACCATCACTCTAGGTCATCTCTAATGGAGAAGCAGTTCATAAATCAATTGGTGTTTGGCATAGAGAACCCGGAGACGTTGCTTATGTGACATTTGCAATAAAGATCCTAGGTAAATTGGAAAAATCCTTGGAAGGGTATATGGGTTGGAAAACAAAATCCCCTAAACCCAAATGCCTCTTACCAGTAAGAAGGTAAATATTTCAGAGAAACTATGTCAGTGTATATGCTGGAAAAATACAATATACTATTGCAAAGGATAAATGTTTGCAGTTCTGTACAGAAATGTTATAAATAGCGGCATTTGTAAAGGGAAACATCTCTGCACAATAACGGCATTTTGTCCTAAAATACATTTGTTTATGTTACAAAGTGTCTCCCCTCCAAGCCTTCTGTACACTACTGCCCCTTCAGCACAGTCACAGTCTAGTAGAAGATTAATATTTCAGAACTTGTCACGGGCAGTTTCACTTGACTCTGTCACTGCCTATGTCTGACAAGCTATTTATCATGCTGCTAAGTGTCAGCATTAAATTATCCCTGCTGTTATGACAGCAACATTATTCATCAGGATTACAGCCCCAGTACAAGGCTGCTTACAGTTGTTACCGTCTTCTTCTGAGCTTTATCGATCTCTGCTCTTTCTATTAAAAAAAAGGTCTATGCACATGACCATTCACATCTTGCATGTCTGATGAATTTTATTTCTGTGCCAACATCAAACAAAAAGGCTTCCCAGAAATGGGTTTCCACAGTTATAAAATGTCACCAGCAGAAGAGAATCGCATTCCCTTCAACTGGAGGCACATTCTCTTTGAGGAGACAGAGAGAGACTGTAAACATTATTGATCATAATGCATAGGCACCCAAGGTTGAAGCATGTTGCTTGACAAATCAATCTGCATTTGTTTTAACCAGGTCTCCCTTCCTTAAATACTACAATGAAATCAAGAATTATTTATTGAGATGTGTAGTGCTAATCACAGGCACCTCAACTGTGCCCTGTCTCCAGTCCAAACTCTGAGCACCACAGTTACCTTCTGCTGGGCTGTCAGTCTGGACCATAATGATACAGGGAGTAAAGATAAGGGCATGTTGAATTCTTTAAAAATTATCTTGTAACTTAAATTTGACTCACTTTTCTGACATTCCACATACCACCAAGAAAAGAGTAAGAAAATCATTAAGCAAAGTGGTTCAACCCATGTTTTTACAGCATGAAGCTGTGTTGGGGAGGGTTGGATTGAGTATTGGGAAAAGTTTTCTCACCCAGAGGACACTGGAGCAGGCTCCCCAGGGAAGTGGTCACAGCATCAAGCATGCCAGAGTTCAAGAAGCATTTGGACAATGTACTCAGGCATGTGGTGTGATTCATGGGGAGGTGCTGGCCTGGAGTTTGACTTCCATGATTCTAGTGAGTGCCTTCCAACTTACGATATTCTATGATTCTATAATTCTATGTTAGTTTTTATTCCTATGTTTTATTCCTATGTTTTTACAATGGTTGTTCTGAGATGACTTGTTTGGCAGTTTACTCCCCATTTTACCTTTAGTGGCTACTGCTGGATTTCAAAAACAAATACCAGCATTGTTACAAATATGCTTAAAAAAGAGAGATTTCAGTAAATTTAACAATACGCCCTGCTATCTCCATACTGTTTTCAGCTGTTAATTTAGACTTGGATTTTCCAAATTGCCATTAGCTAGACCTCTCATTGAGTGCTGTTTCAAATCACTAAAGCATAAAAGGATAAAAAGGGCTACTGAAAACTGAGTTCCTCAAATTCATTCTACAGTATAATAGGAAATAAACTAGAAGAACACCATTACAGGGAATAGTATTCTGTTTCATATTCTTGTTTCGTAACATCTTGGGGATGTTATTTCCTTTCAAAGCAAACATAGTGTTTAGTGTTTTCCTTAGATATCAAGATGTCATTGAGGAAGATTTTCAGCTTTTATTAAGGAGGCATTTTTTCATTTGCTTATCTGCAAGCAATATAGCTAAAATGTAAATTTCAAAGATCCAAAACTAGTGGACAGCTAGCCTTTCCACACTTCCAACTTATTTCAGACAATCACAGTTTTAGGGGCATGACATAATTTTTTGTGGGGCTACTAACCCAATTTTCTGCTTTGCAAGAGGACTGCTAGCCCAGCAATGATGTGGGAACATGGACTTTCCTGCAGGAAACCAGAGTCATGGCAGTACAAGACCGCAGCATGCCAAACCCACTTTCACAGTGCTGCAGCCTAGCATGTACAAGGACATGGAATCAGCTATCGCTTTGTCCCTTCTTATTTTCCAGCTACAGCTAAAAGCGTGGAGAAGACAGCTCATCCCATTGTCACTACTTTCTTTCACTCTCCTGGTTGCTGCCCCAGGACTTGCACAGGTTCATATGTGAGATATCTACGTTTTGTGCTCTACCACTTTATAGCAAAAGATTATGGCAGAATAGGCATAATAATAGGCAGATGTACAATGTATGATTTTTCAGCCTGCTTTTTTCTTTTCATGACTTTCAAGTCCAGATTCGTCAAGATAATGGATCTTGATGGATCTTTCTCCAAGCACTCTATTTCAAGGTGTGTTAATAGTTCATCCACACAAAAAATTTTGGGGAGTTACTTTAGTTTTCCATCATTTGAAGTACATATAAGCTAAAATTCCAATAACAGTACTTTGAACATGAACAATTCTGCCAGAGCATTCTGACTAAAAATAGCTTTTATATTCTTAATGTTCTTATCTCTAGGAATTAATATTTAAAAGTCTAAATTGGAAATACTTACTGCAGGTCTCCAGTTTTTTTAAAATAACACAAAGCTAGGGATTTCCTTAAAACAAAGCTGCAGGGATTTCAAGTAGAATAACCGGAATGTCTTATCTACATGTGGTGTTTGTTTATATTTTTCTAATTTTCTTTTGACAAAATTACTCAAAATTTTATGGGCATTAGCAACAGTGTTAAGGAACAAGACTAGAAGGATTTTGATCTCAAGGGAAAGCTTGATGTTAAAGAAATGGATGCCATTTGAAATTAAGTTTCAACATCCCAGTTCTACTAACAAAGATCACCCAAATACTGCTTCCCATATTCTTCAACAATTACAGGACCATAATCTATGCTATTAAGAAAGAGCGATTTGGTGTTCTTATAATACAGTAAGCTGCCAATCTACACTAAGATGACTGTACAGATATGTAAAGAAAATTACAGTAATGTCCATGGATCAACAAAAACAAATGTTACTGTTGGAAATACTGGCACTTTGCCAGACAGGAGTAGAGATTTGAAAGGGAAATATCAATGAACATGGCAGAAAAGTTATTTGTAATTAAAAGTCATAGAAAAATTATACTTTGAATTTAATTCTGAGGTTGACCTGTACACACAGATTCAGTTGTTTAACAAAATGAGGCCAAGGCAGATGTTTTTTTCCTAGCAGCCTGTCCCTTACAATGGATCTGTTTACTTTAGATTCACTGGTGATTATATTCATCTGTACTATCTGTTTGAGAGCTTTTAACTTTGAATGCTGTGGTAAGTGTCAATCTTTATATTACTGAAGGACAATTAGGCAAACCATGTAATTGTATTGTCACTTATTAATTTCAAGCTCCAATGTCATAAATTATATGCCTTAATTAATACTACATGTCAATCACAATCTGCAACTTTGAAAGGATAAAGAGGTTAACAAGAATACATAATTAAAAGAAAACAGTGAATAATGGCACGGCTGAACGGTTTATAAAATTAGACAAGAAAACTAGTGCTGTGTCAGCATGTAGGAGCCAAGACCAAAATAGGGGGCTTGACAAAAATGCGTACAAGGATTAAGAAGTCAGAAAATGAAGGAAAGTTTTAACTCTTAAGGTTTTATTCTATTCAGGCAATGTATGGGGCAGAATATATGGCAGAGGCAAATATATGTCCAAAGCAGTTTCAAGATAACCAAAGAAAATATAAAGTCACTTATTCCTTCTGTACCATACCATACAGATGAAGAAATAGCATGTTTGTTTGCACGCATTTATAGGTATAAATGGTACAGTTCAGCAGAACCTACATACTGCAATAGCTTTGCCATCACAGATGGCAACGCTGCCTCAACACACAGACACACCAGAGTTGACAAAACACACCAGATAAACTCCTTTTTATTTTAACACTAGAAATTAGGGCATAGCTGAAGGACAGGTGTCCTAGAGGGCTTGCAACTGTAATACTGTCCTGGCAGGTCGTCTGCCACTGGGAAGAAATTGAAGTAGCCTTGCTCTCCTGCTTACTAAAAGTAAGGACCAAAAGTAATCCAAGCAACTAGTAGTCCAATTGATTCAAAATGAACACCTCTGAAATGTGTCTATGATATCAGGCAGATGCAAGGAGTAAGTAAACTATGATTTCTGTGATGGAGAATAAGGACATAGAGGAACATGCAGAAACAAAGACCAAAGACTACAGAGCATCACTCAAACACTGCAAAGTATTCTCTCAGTCTGTCTACATATCGTAAGAGGATTTCCTAAGAGGAAAAAAACATACAGTTACAGGTTTGGTTTTCAGGCTATTAACATGTGTTAAAATTGTGTCTATACCATCTGTAAGGAGTTCCAGATCCTATAATGAATAGAATTTAGATGGACTGAGAGCTTATTCACACAAAATAAAGAATAGTTCCATTTTCTCCATCACTTATATCCTTCTATTAGAGACCAAATTAAAAAAAAAAAAATGTGGATGAATGTTCACTGGCTAATATTCAAGATCTCCTAGAGGAACTTCAAACAGACACTTCTCTCCACCAGGTAAGTCAACATTTTATTCTTCAGCTGGGTACACCCCAAGAAACAAGGAGACAGGAGCCTGTCCACATGATTTCTCTTTCAAAGCACTCACAGGCAGGTTTTTAAATCCCAGAAGCCTCTCCTTCCCCCTGCCTCCTCAATGCAGCACACAAAAGAAAACAAAGGATGCTACATACCCAGCAGTGCTTTCCCTGGGACAGCACATGCACGTGAAGGATATTGTCGCCTATTTTCTCAGCAATCTGAAGCATGGACTTCTCATTCCTCTTGAAGAACAGTTTATCTCTCTCTGAGCCATCTGAGGGACAGGCAGTATGGCATGGAGCCATGTAGGCCTGCAGCCACACAATGGGGAGATGCCACAGGGGAGATGATCTTACCCAGCCAAGGAGAAGAGCCAGTGGCAGCACATGTTTTGGCACGTACCACAGCAAGTTTCATTATAAGCTCTTCTCTACTTTTAGGACTGAAGAATTCAGCTGAGGTTAATTTAAAATACCAGGGCTCCAGCAAAGCTGACAGAAAGCAGCTCTGCAGAATGGGGACAGCTAAGCCTACATTACCAAGCTAAACCTCTTGCCCAGTGTGGGTGCAATCTCCCCCAGCCTTTCATCTTCTTGCAGTGAGAGAATGCCATGGCAAGGCAGGCACAGATGCCTAGGTGGACACTGCTGCCTTCTCAGCTTCCACAGCCATACAAAGCAAAAGCAACCATCCATGCCATCAGTACCCTAGACCTTTTGTTTACTGTTTCTTGGTTTACTCTTATTTCAACAGCTTACAAAAGGTAGCACGAGAGGAGCTTGCAAGCTCTATTGACATGTTGAGGTAGCAAGGATAATTTCATTCTGACCTAAAAATCATAAAAAAATTGCTACTAACAAAGCTGCTAAACACATATTGCAGTTTTCATTGCATTCCCCAGCTGGGACAGCCCTGAAGGTATTCCCTGAAATGTGATGGCCCAGGACTTTGGACACTTACAGGAATTGGAAGAAGCTTGTCAGTACCTCATAATTTCTGGCATTAGTTTTCCTAAGCAGCCCTACTATATAAATAATACCATCTACATAAATAATATCTTCTACTTCAAATACAACTAGCTGTGCTTCAAGGCAGATATCTGTCTCTGTGTACAGCTACATGTTCTTATCCTTTTTTTGTCCTGTCTCTTTCCTTCTTTCTATTTTAAATATTTGCTTCCCAGTATAAAAAAAACATACTGGATCTGAGATTTGGGACTTTCTTTCATACACATACCATATATCTAAATTTCTACAACTACTTATAGTAGATTTGTAATCATAAATATTCTCATTTCACAACCCATCAGCAAAATAAGGTGTATTTTTCTACTAAAAGCAATAACTGTATTTGGCTTTAATAGCCTGAATTTTGTCATACTAGATTTTTTTTTTAAGAGACTTCTTTATGTTATATTTAAAAACACTACTGCTGAAACATGTACACCTGATGTACTATTTTAATTTATTAATGCAATATATTCTTTTTTTTAATAATAGTCACAGGTACACCATAAAGTATTTTAATCACTGGCAGAATGATCTTTGTTCAAGGTACTTTTCCTCCTTCTGCAGCTACTTTGCATCAAAAGATTGAGGCGTTAACATAACAATAACTAAATTACAGTTCAAGAAACGAATTCCTCTGTAAAATCAATCCTGGAGGGTACTGGAAACATTTTCTGAAGCACTGAGTAGTTCCAACTTTTATCAAATTCAGTGAGAAATGCAGGTACTCTGCAGCTTGCAGGATTGATCTCTTCCACGTTATCAGTTACCAGCTGCTATCTAATACATAATCGTATTGTATGAAAAAGAGCTATTTTCAATGTTCATTGTGGTGAGAACCATTAAAGAGATTTACTTGTCAGACTTCACACATCATTAAATCACTTCTGTATAAAAAAAAAAAAAGGCAGAAGATACATTAAATTATCCCGCCAAAAATTGTTGTATCTGCTTTCTGCATTAGCTATCAAAGTAATGTTCACATTCTTTTCAAGTACCATTATCGCACAATTTTGCATTAGAAAACAATGAAAACTGTAACATTGCTTCTCAAATAACTCCATCCCCATCCTCAAAGCTGCTGAGCTACAGTTCTGCTCAAGTAATTGAAAGAAGTTTTCAGCAACCCAGGGATTACATACCTAATCTGCTGCAGACAGTTAGAAACAGTTGTCTGCATCTCTGATTCTTTTGTTCCTAATCAGATGAACCACTTTCTCACATTAGATGCATGTGTAATTGAGTAGGCCTGTAGCTTTCCCATTTTGTTCACAAGAAGGGAGATGTGTACAAGAAATGCACACTACATGAGCCAAGAAAAGTTGGAGGCTGACTCTGTGCCATCCCTCTGCTCAAGCATTTCATTACGTCAGTGCAGCTCTTCCTCTTCTGATGCTGTTGGTGGGTGTGCTCCTCCACCTGGCCTTGGCCTGCATACACCACAGGGGTGTCTGCATACATGCCAGAGTAGGCAAGAGCAAAGGGTACAGGTAGTGCTTCGTCTGGGAGTCCCATCCTAGAGCCTCCAAGCCCTAAAAATCCAGCCTGGAAACTCTACGTGTCATGGCAACAGTTAATCACTTGTCTCCCCACAAGGTTTAAAGATGTAGCTCAGCACAGCCACCACTACAGGCTCACCTTCTTATGACTCAGAGATATCCTGGTCAAGCCTCCCTCTTCCCAGCAGATCAGCACTGGAACTCCAGGAACTAGGAAGAAAAGAGCTCCCCCACTAAATTTCCATCCACAGCATTGTCCCATGCCTCAGTCTCAGCTGGTCCTGTCCCAGATGGATTTGATACATGCTGGTGGAAGCTGATCAGGCCCTACCTCAGAGCTGAACAGGGCAGCTGTGTATGCCCCATAGTCTTACAGGCCATGCACTTATACATCACTCCCTTTCCAGGCACTGGGAAACCACATCACTTTGTGTATCTCACTGGTAAAGAACACAATCCCAAAAGACTACAACAAGAATACAAGTTAAAACAATTCCCCCAAAGAGTAATTTTTGCAGTTTTTTTTGGTTTTAATAAAAACTCATGATTTCAAAGGCCCAACTCAGTTATATGATATAGAAGTTTCAGATTGAGTTCAGCACCATGGTACCTGACTGCTTTCTGGCACAGCATTTAGCAACTTTACTAACATCTGTCATGGCTTTTTTTTAATTCTCATGTTTTGTATCCTTTGTGTACCTCCCTCCTTCCAAGGCAGATATGTAAAATATGGAATGGTTCATCTGGGATATTTTTAAAGGTAAGCATTACATGGATATGTGTTTGAATATGTTTATTCCCAGAGGGAGAAAATAGAAAAATATACCTTTACAAACACATTCCATACTACCCTCACGAAATCACAGTGGGGGAGGGACTTAATGGATAGACTTGGAGGGAAAATGGTGACTCTATCCGTAGTGGAAAAATCTGATTAGCACTGCTTTACTGTGCTTTTGGGAAATTCAAGAGTGTGAAGGGACTAGAACTAACCCATGTGCACCTGAAAAGATGCAGTATCCTTCTTAAGGGCTGTGCATCAGTATCACATCTGCTAAAGCACTCTCACACTAGCACCATCGTGTAATACTACCTGCAAATGTCAGGGTGATACTGCTGCTGTAATTCTTAGAGTTATTCTCTCTGGTTTCAAAACTCCCCACCCAAGCTGTGCTTCTTTTGAAGTTAGTAAGAATACAAAGGCCAGTATGGGGGGTATGAAAATTCCAGAATCTGGTGAGCTAATTTATTTGACACTGCCATATATTTATTTTCTTGCAATTTCTTTTTCATCTGTCTACCACTGTTTCAAACAGCAGCAGCAACCTCCTATTTTACAAATCACGAGCATCAGAAATAGCAGCCATTATCCACAGGCTACGTTTCTGCATTCATTTTGCCAGGGACTGCACACACTTCCCTTAAGAGAATCTCTTCTTCATACTTGATCTGTTGTCTCCCTGTTGAAAATATCACTGACACCACTGAGGCTAACAAGGTCAAGTGCTTTGAGATGGAAGCCTTTTGTACTGATGAACAGCTGAAGGGTGCGACATATGTTTTAGGGCCCTAGCAGCTGGCTCAGTGAGAGCCTCTTGGGTCTCTTTTAATGATAAATCCAGGCCCTGTTACTTCATCTCAGCATGGAAATAGCAGCATGTTAACATTCATCCAAACTCTTGTGTCTGTCATTAATGCAGCCCTTCTACTGTAGTTACATGGCAGAGCACAGCTGACATATCACCTGTCCTCCCACCTCACAGAGCAGTAGGGCAGGTTATGCATCAGTGCAGCATTTAAATGCCATTTGACTGAAAACTACTGATTACTTCACATGTTTTATGTCTCTGGTTTTTTTTTTAATTTTCCTGAATTCCAGCTGATCACAGTTGTTTCTTCCTCTTGTTATTTTCTGTACCCTATATATATATAAATATATGTGTCTATATATATATAAAGCTTTACAACCAGTGCTTACAAATTGTGTCAGTCATACAATAGAAATAAAGCAAGAATATCTGCAATTGTCTCTGCAGGAACAAATCAGCTCAAGGTTGCACAGGGTCCCAAAGGTCGCAACCTTAGAGGAATGAAAGAGAATAACAAATTCAGCAATAAATGCTTTCCTTAGTAAAAAGTTTTGAAGCCACTGGTCAGGAGGGAGGAAATTTTTTGAGTTCTCCTCCTTTAGCAGTCTTCAGTCCTCAACTTTATCCTTTAACAAGTACTTTGGGATCCTTGAGAGTGAAAGGTGCTATATAAATGAGAGATGTATTAATAAAATCCCCAACTGCAGTTCAGCTGCAAATGGGAGCTCCTCCAGCTCAAGGCTGGAGTAATTCTGCTAGGCAACCACAGATGGTGTGACAGATGATCTCAGCAGCCCATCCTTCTATGTTTTTTTTTAGTTTAAATTAAAACAAAAAAAATTATAAAGCTATCTTGGCTTGCTACAGATTTCAAGGGCCTTAAGTTCATCTTCAGAGCTAGGTTTGGTCCCTTTACTGCTATTCCTTGTCAGAAAGTTTTATACCTGAATCCAGCTGGGGAAAGAATGTGTATGCTAGACATTTGCTTCCACCTTGCCACAAATGGCAGGGGAGGGAGAGACTTGAATGCCTGGGATAAATGAATCTTTCTTGTTGAGAACAGAAGCGGACTCGTCATCCAAGAAAGAGTTCAAAACTTCAGGATTTCTGGTTCTGTCCCAGCTAGCTGAATATCCAGTTACCCTTTAACAAACTTTCTCTGAGGTGCTGATTCTTTCTAAGCACCTTGAGCACTGATGCCTGTACTAGAGTTAAGCTAAAAACTGCCAGAAGACAAGGACAATTGACATAATGCAGGCACAGGAAATAAAAAAGAAAAGGGTATGTGAACATAGCGTGGGGATAACCTCTTATTAGATCTGTCAAAGAAAAAGTTCTGGATGTTGGAAATTGTCTTTTGACCCTGTAAAACCACTGTGATCTTGATACAGCAGAGTCATATCAGAGCAGAATAATAACAATTGCTCAATCCCAGTGTTTTCAATTGACTGTTACTTATAGATGTTTAACTCTGCTCCAAAACATTCTTTATTTCTCAGCATTGTGGCTTAAAATGGGACTCACTGCAGAACCCTAGAAAACTGAGAAAGTTAGGACTTTTGCACATAGTTGCTGATGGAACATATCTTGATAGAAAGCCATTTGTAAAATAAAATATTTTTTTAAAGTATTGAACAACTTTTGATAAAAATGAGCACAAAATTAAGCATTTTTAATTTATCAGGGCAGAAGTTTTATCCTCAAATTCTTAATCTAGTCACATATAGATTTTGGCTGTAGATTTAAGGAAAATTCCCCTCCCTTTCTGTGTCTGACAAAGGTTATATAGGTAGATTATTGACTCAAAATGTTGACTAGTATGTGACTTTTGTTGTTCGTCATTGGGTATCATCCTTAATTCTCTTTAATCTTTTAAACTCTAGATCTTTTTTGAGATAATGCCAAAAATAGGATTAAAAATCTAATTCCTAAATGTAAAAGTAAATTTGGTTTCTTTTAAAAGCCAAGATTTCAAACATTATTGTTGTTGGAAATAAGAACAAGAAAGTCAGTAGTGTGACACCAGAACTTGGCCCATTTGTTCTAAAGTGTTTAAAAATACAATATAAAAACTTCATTTGGATGTATTGTTTGTTTCTGATTTAAATATTATCAAAATCTATGCTTCAGTTTAATTATTGCTGTATTAGAAGTTTTATTATCAGAATACTTTATGATCCAGAGCATATGCAATTAACTCCCTGGAAGAAGTTAAAAAGAAACTACATTGTGCACGTTGTGGTTTAACCCCAGCTGGCAACTCAGCCCCACGCAGCCACTTACTCACTGCTCCACCCCTAGGATAGAGGGGAGGATCAGGAAAGTGAGAAAACTCATGGGTTGAGATAATGACAAATATAATAGGTAAAGTAGAAGCCGCGCATGCAAGCACACTGGAGAGCAGCCCTGCAGAAAGGGACCTGGGGTCCTGGTCAATGGCAAGCTGAATATGAGTCAGCAGTGCCCTGGCAGCCAGGAGGGCCAACCACATCCTGAGGGGCATCAGGCAAAGCATCACCAGCTGGTAGAGGGAGGGGATTGTCCCACTCTGCTCTGCACTGAGGTGGCTTCACCTCGAATACTATGTGCGGTTTTGGGCACCACAATATGAAGATATTAGGATATTAGAGAGCTGTTAAGATCCAGTTATTAAAATTATTAGAGATGCCTCTGACTGAATTGACATGCAAGCAAGACTGTATGCCAAGGTCAATAGTATGAATTTTATTTAACAGTAAATGTGAGGCAGAGAGAGAGAGAAAGAAATAGGAAAAAGGAGGGGTGGGGAAGAAAGAGAGTGTCAGAGAGAGATTAAATAGAAAATATGTCACCACTCTGCAGAACCCAGTGGTGTCCTGTAGGTCCTCTTCTTCTGGTCTTCTCAGTGGTGAGGGTCCTGCAAAAGAGTCAAATGAATTAATATACATTCAGGAGGTGCCTAGGTACCTGCCCTGGGGAAGCTTTGCAGTCTTTTGTGACAGACTCTGGATTTGTTGCATGACTTGGATCACGTGCTGTCCTCTGGTCATAGAAAGCCTCAGGAATGAGCCTGGGGGGAGCTTAGGGGATCTTTGAAGGTTTTGACCCCTTTTCAGCTGCCTCTCATGTAAATGTCCCATGTGTATGTGGTCTTCCCAGAGTGGGGGGCTTAATCCTTTAGTTTTGTGTGGAGAGATTTCACCATCACACACCCAAAACCCTTCTCCTCCTCCATCCTCTGAGCCCAGGTAGGGCTGATTCTTAACTAAGTTTGGCTTTCTTTGTGGACACCTTCTTCTTCCCTGAGACTTGTTTACTTCTCCTTAGACACGAGGTAATTGGACAATAGTCTTATCTCAAGTTCCCATCACAGTCCAAATTCCAGTGAGGAGGCATACTGGGTGAAGGAGGAGAGGTGGTGGTTGGAGAATGGGAGAATGTGCTTCAGCAGTGGCAGATGGGGAGTTCCTTCTTTGCAGTTTGACCAAAAGTCTTTCTATGATTTTGATAATGTTTGAGACATTAACAATATTCAGTCTCTCGCAAGAGCATCCAGAGGAGGGCCATAAGGATGATGACGGGTCTGGAGTGGAAGCCTTATGAGGATCAGCTGAGATCATTTGGTTTGTTCAACCTAGAGAAGAGGAGACTGAGGAGACACCTCACTGCAGTCTTCAACATCCTCAAAAGGGGAAGAAGAGGGGCAGGTACTAATCTCTTCAGTCTCATGACCAATGACAAAACTTGAGGAAACAGCATGAAGCTGAGTCAGAGGAGGTTTAGGTTAGAAATGAGGAAAAGATTTTTCACCCAGAGAGTGGTTGGGCACCGGAACAGGCTCCCCAGGGAAGTGGTCACAGCACCAAGCCTGACAGAGTTCAAGAAGCATTTAGACAACATTGCATCTATCAGGCACATGATGTGATTCTTGGAGTGTACTGGCCAAGGCCAGGAGTTGGACTTGATGATTCTGATGCATCCCTTCTAACTCAGCAGATGTTATGATTCTACGTTTCTATGCAAAGCAAACCAAGGAATTAATTCACTGCTTCGACAGGCAGGTGTTCAGCCATGCCCAGGACAGCAGGGCTCCATCATGTGGAACAGTGTCTTGGGAAGACAACCAACATCCCTCCAAACATCCCCACTTGCCTCTTCTTCCCCCAGCTTTATATGCTGAGGATGATGCCATATGGTATGGGATGTCCCATGGGATATGGTCAGTTGGGGTCAACTGTCCCAGCTGTGTCCCCTCACAGCTTCTTGTACACCCCCATGATGAACGTTAAGGGTGGATAGGGAGAGGGACTCCATGTTTGAGGCTTTCCCTTTTACCTCTAGTCCTGGAGGGGGAGGTGCTCCCTCCCCCTCCCCCCCACCACGTGGTCCCCCATGGGCCCCGCAGAGACCACAGGACAGCAGCAGCAGGGAGTGAGACAGAGTTTATTGTTCTGGGTAACGTCCTAAATAGCTCTTGGGGGGATTACAAAGTGACCACTGGGAGTTCAGGAGGTCTTACGACCAACCAATTACAATAAGGGGTTAACAACCAATAGGTAAGCTCTCAGTTATCCTAAGCATTCCAAACTAGAGATAAGACTGAGTAACCTTGGGAAGAAGAAAGGTGGGTTTACCCAAAGAGTTACAAAGCCATTTTGGGAGCATGTTCATTTAAACAACCTTAAAACTTCTGCATCCTTTTATATACCACAACACCCCCAGTCTACTCACTGGAGAGGTAGTATATTCCAAATATCACCCATAACATACTTGGATTGCTGTAGCCCTGAAGGCAGTGTGTGAGTTCAAGCCCACTCACAGCCAGGTAATGCAGGGAGAGGGCAAGAACCACAACAATGCCTGTGTTAGTGCTACAAGAAATCAGACAGAAAAGAGGATAGTTATCATGTTGAATATTTAAGTATCTTTCCATCTTCCCAGCCAGAAATAGCCAAGAAAGAGGTAAGAATATGTCATTAAATCACCAGCACTATCATATAAAATTGCTTAAGGTGGATGGGAGCTTTTGAAT